>NC_064641.1:292735100-293038130 GCF_023864345.2 Schistocerca serialis cubense
TAAAATCTTAATTACATCCGGAGATATTGTAACCTAAAGTTGACGCTTGAGTATCACTCCTCCGCTGTTCGAACGTGTGTATCGAAGAGCACCGAATTACGTAGGGATCCAAAGGGAACGGTGATGGTCCTTAGGTGACGAAGAGACTGGAAGAGCACATTACGTCCACATGCTAACACCTTTTTATTGGTCTTTTTCACTGACGCACATGTACATTACCATGCGGGATGAGGTACACGTACACACGTGGTTTCCGTTTTCAATTACGGAGTGGAATAGAGTGTGTCCCGACATGTCAGGCCAATAGATGTTCAATGTGGTGGCCATCATTTGCTGCACACAATTACAATCTCTGGCGTAATGAATGTCGTACACGCCGCAGTACATCTGGTGTAATGTCGCCGCCGGCTGCCACAATACGTTATTTCATATCCTCTGGGGTTGTAGGCACATCACGGTACACATTCTCCTTTAACGTACCCCACACAAAGAAGTCCAGAGGTGTAAGATCAGGAGAACGGGCTGGCCAATTTATGCTTCCTCCACGTCCTATGAAACGCCCGTCGAACATCCTGTCAAGGGTCAGCCTAGTGTTAATTGCGGAATGTGCAGGTGCACCATCATGCTGATACCACTTACGTCGACGCGTTTCCAGTGGGACATTTTCGAGCGGCGTTGGCAGATCATTCCGTAGAAACGCGATGTATGTTGCAGCTGTTTGGGCCCCTGCAATGAAGTGAGGACAATGTTTCAACTTTAGGTTACAATATCTCCGGATGCAATTAACATTTTACAATGCAACAAACGGCACTGATTACGTATTTGTTTATATGTTCAGATGTGCTAACAAAACTAACGTGGTTCCATTTAAAAAAAGTAGGTTTGTCTTTAAAAACATACTTTTGTGCATTTTTGTATGGTTTGTATTAAATAATTACGCTAGCCCCTCTCCTTACGTTCGGTCTGTGGAATCGGTTCGTCAGTATTTGATGTGGTTTACGAAATATATCCAGCGGTAACGTTAGGTGACTCACCCTGTATACTTCCACGTCTCAATAACTCACTTGTTCAGATGAATTCTATCAATGAGCGTCTAATACCCTTTCAGAACACTTCATCGCCTAGATCGCAAGTTTTGTTGCCTAGATAACCAGTTTCAGCCACTTCAATGACCATCTTCATACAAGTAAATGTTTACAACGATGTATAGGTTAATACGTCTTATCCAAACCAAAAATGTTGTAATACTATTAACTAGAGTATATATCCTAAATGGTAATATCTATGCTGTCAAGTAACTAATCGTATGTTTGCGTACAACAAATAAGCAAAAGTTAATAATTTACGGAACTGATCTGAAGTCGTTATTAACATTACATCACTGTTCTACATGTAAATTACCTACACATAATCACAGAACTTGCATCATATTAGAGATTTATAGAGCGCTGAGCACTTTCACATAGTGCAAAAAACGGCACAGAATCCCATTTCTATGATTATCTTACACTTATTGAAGATAATAACCATAAACAATATCATACGACATCCTGCATGACTTGGCAATCAGTTGAAGTTGTACCGCTGACGGAAATAGGCAAACTAACTGCCGCAGATCAATTAGAACTTTAGTCGTAGCTATTGCCACCAGGTAGAAGTACACTATGGTACATCTAATATGTGAAGTTACCTCACTGCATATTCCGTCATAAATTAAATAAAATACACCATTACCTAAAATCTATTCGTATCAATTAGACTGTATATCAGCTGTAACAGTACATAACAGAACCTAATAGAAATTGTTAAATACATTTAAGGAATTAAAATGTAAGTTGCATATATATTTAAGGCACGACATTCAAGTTCGTTAATCAAAATTTGTTATGTGCAAACGCCACGGGATGGATTAGTACAAGTGTAAAAAATGTATATAAATAACCAGACATCTAATAACATGTTGAAATACTTGAAATATGTAAGCTGCTTAGATCGTCACGTTATGAGGTCACTCTAGTTTTATCAAATTTGTTACATAGAAACACCAAGAGACAAATCCGTACCAGTGCAGTAAGTTCATACAAACAACCTGACATCCAGTACAAATGGACAGAAACTTTTAAAAACTACTACGTTTCAATTCACGAAAAGAACAGGTACCTGAGACGCATTACGAACCTGGAAATATATTTCTAAAATACCTGTCTCTACCAGCCATATGGCGGAATACACTACTTCAATAAGGCAATAGGTATTATTCATATGTTCAGTATTATAATACACAACCAGAACAGGTACAAGGTAAAGCCTTCAGGATACCTATTTCTGTATCGACGATATTGACGTTACCGAACAGCTTACATATTCTAGGTAATGGTATTGCAACATATTTTGTTTGTATATGATGTAATGACCTGTATTTCGTTTTAAACCCTTACTCATCTGAAGATAGGCATTAAACTGGTTCAAACTGGTTACCTACGTAACAAAATTACGATCTACGCGATAAAGTATTCTAAAAGGATAAATGATACAAATGGCTCTAAGCACTATGGGACTTAACATCAGTCCCCTAGACTCAGAACTACTTAAACCTAACTAACCTAAGAACATCACACACATCCATGCCCAAGACAGGATTCGAACCTGCGACCGTAGCAGCAGTGCGGTTCCGGACTGAAGCGTCTAGAACCGCTCGGCCACAGCGGCCGGCTCTAAAAGGACAGTAGACTCTCAAATATGGAAGACTGTCTCCTGCTTTCACTGACGATGTCATGCAGTAATAGTTCTATTAATGTTGCTGACGAAAGGAGGTCAGACACATCTAGCTGTAACAGAACTGAATCAGTGAGACCGGATAAATAACCATTCTCAACCACCCAAAGAAGTTTCCTTTTCAGAAAGCAGGTCTTATTAAAAACTGTTTAGTTTTCGAAATATTTCTCGTTCACTAACCGACTAAAAGTACGAATATATTGCTCAAGTAACCTTTCTTATTCATCGCTAGAGTTAATAAAATATATTTTCTCCCTTCTGTAAGTGATATTACTACAAAAGCATAGACTGAACTTAATTATTCCGGATTTTCTTCCCACGTGTGCCGTAGCATCAACTTTGCTCTTGCCTAATGATCAGTTGTCTTACGAGAAGCTCTAGCCGTAGCGAAATAATGAGACAACGCAGAGCTTCCAACTTCCTAACGTCTCAAGCTGCTGCTTGCTTTCCCGAGGCTTCCAGTCCACCCGATATCTTTGCTTCACACACCTGGTAATAAACGTCTTAATAGGATGTTGAGGAAACAATATTCATTAAGAAGTTTAATTGCTCTTAGCAGAGTGAGATCTCTCCTTTGTTCACAAAGGAAGTCAGTCTGTAGACTCCTTTGTTTTGAAGGAAAATTGAAAGACGTTATTGTTACAGGAAATCAATATTAGGCAACTCCTTAGCTCTCGCCCCTTTTTGTGCAGTACAAATTGCGTAAGTAAGAGACTGCCTCACTGAGGTAACTTAGTTTCCGCAGATCAAATTCCTTAAGTATGTCTTTGTAACTCACATTTCCATTACATTATTTATTACAAACTTACGGATTTCCAGTTATTTACAGTGTAGTCTGGTGAACGCGACAGTATGAACCACAAACGCTAAACACAAATTGCACTAACATGTGTTTCGTCCTCAATTCGTTTAGGTGTTTTATGTGCAATGTGTATTGCTATGCAAAATCTAACATCTAGATACATAGAGTACCATAACATACAAATGGGAGTGGCAGGAAATGTTGCCAGAGGTCTGCCAGTCGCGCGCAGAAAGCTGAACGTCACATGGCATGAGGTCAGCGTCACTACAGCACCAAATGGATCTGGCCCCACCATACGAGGCATTCGAAGAAACGTGAAAATACAGTGGATCAATCAGTGGACAGCTACAGTCTGCTGTGATGGTGTTCGCTACAACATGACAAGGAGGCAAGATCTGGACGACCTTGCATCAGGGAGGATTATCGGGAAACTGGACGAAGAGTCGCGAGTGTAGGCCAGGAGTTTGGTATAGTTCACAGCATTGTTTCACGTGCATGAGGAGCGTTCCGAACCACGGGTATTGAAAGGGAGGAGGTAGTCGACCACATCCACCACAGCAGCAGATAACAACTACATTCTGTAGCAGGCAAGAAGGAACCCACATCGAACAGTACGTGCTATTGTAGCCACGGTTAACAGTACCGGAAGGTATACAGTCTCACGCTCCACAGTGGATTAAGAGTAATCTTTTCAACCAAATACTAGTATGTTGTGTTACGTAGCCACCAACATATCGGCGGCATCGTAGTAGTAGGGCAACAGATTTTCTACACCACTTTTGATCTCAAATTAATTTGAAAATTAATTAAACTGAGACAGCACATGGATTTATCATCTTAACGTCTGCTAAATGGTTTTTCATGTAAACCTTCCACCTCCACTTGACCTGTTGTTCTGTTGACTGATTTATGACCCCCTTTAGGTAAGCAGTCCTTCTGGGAAACCCCCTACCCCTCCCCCTCCACATCCCCCATCCTCCTGGAAACCTCCAACCCACCCCCTCCCCCTCGTCGATACAAGCACACATTAAGGCCTAAATTTTTCGAATATCCCCTCCCATTCTATAAATTTGATTGACTGATTAATTAAATCAATAAATTATCTAGCCACTTCCTCTCTGACAAAGCGCACACCCCCTCCCCTCCACAACCTGGAAAATGACAGCAAAAGGACTAAGTCTGTGCTGGAGATGAAGGATCTTATGAAAGGAAATTCAAATCAATGTCAATTATATAGCAAAGGATATACTGTTTATTTATAGAATTCCTTTATTTGGTGGGAAAGCTCTTCATTCTCTGTTGTATTGGAAGACGTCAGTCTTGTAAAATATATAGAAAAGAAGTAATTAAATCGGTTGCTTTTTTTAAGATTTGGATGAGGAATACTGTCTCAAAATCTATGTTAACATAACTTGTAAGGGGTCCTTAGGCCCTTACTATAAGTTTGCACTCGGCACAGGTCGATAGGGCAAACAATCGGTTGTGTCGTGTTGCGAGAGCGAGTGTGAGTTGAGTCTGTCCCATGTTGTGGGCCGAGCTGTGTGGCGGCCTGTTGCTGTAATGCAAGGCTTTACCGACAAAGGGAGTGGCCATCACCGCGGTTTAACACCTTTGTGCTAGAATAATACTGGGAAAGTGAAGAAGTATAATTACGAGAGTTATCAGTGATATTTCTGTGCCGATATTTTGGTTTCGCGTCTACCACGCCGGCATCAGGTTGGATTGCAGTGTTGGATTGCAGTGATTGGATTAACGTGTCACGATAATGAATAATGAAGAAGCCTGTGCTGAGATTAGCCGTAATTAGATGTGTATGACGAAGGCAGTGGCTGTCTCCTCCCTTTGGTGTTTTTGAGACGAATATAGCTCCTTGATTAGTGAAACTGTGTTGGTGTTCTTCTTGTTACCAGACACTTCATTATTACAGCATTTGAGAAGGGCAAACTGGAAAGTAACAACTCTGTAGCAGTCAATTCCGATTGCCAGCCCCATTAGGTACACAGCCACATTAATTAATAATTACTTGGTCTGCTATTCGGTCAGATCAGATCGGGTCGAAACATTAAATCGGAGGTGTTACACCCTTGGCTTACCATGAAAGGACAAGTGCAATTTTCGGACGAATCGTAAAGAACAATAGGTAATTTTATCTTGCTTAACGCGAGAAGATATTTTTTTTCAATTTCGGATGAAGACAGAGTATAAACTTTAAAATCGCGACAAGAAACAGCGCATTATTGAACAATACGAAGTAATAGCATCTTACGGTTCTGACTAAACTTTTTTTTTCTCGCCATATTAGATAAGATTAATAGTGTCGATAAACTGTGTTATAATGTGCAAACGTGTAAATCCGCACGAAAAACTGTGAAAAGTGAACAGCAAAGAAAGACATGTGTGAACATTACAACAGCAAAACGAACTAAGAATTGTCACGAAAGCTTTTACAGAAGTGTTTAGTGGTAATATTGTGACTGAAATTGCTTGTTGAATAGTGAAAATCGGACAGCTTCATGTGGACCCGTAAACTGTTATGCAAACGACAATTTATGTGGCGACGCAATTGGTGAGTGACATTACGCAGACCCGTGTAGCAGCCGTGCCAAAGAGTTTTGTTCCGCGAGGTGATTTCACGCGTCATCCCAGCTACCTGTGCAAAGAGTAGGTCAGGCACAGACGCACTACACCGACGGATCTTCAACGCGACTTCGAAACACCGAGCGCCGACCCGGCATCTAGTGGCCCAACTACAAACTACGCCCGCCTGCAGCGCCACGGAGCGGCCGGCTGAGAACTACGACGTCTCGCCACGGATCTTCAGCGCGACTTCGAGACACCGAGTGCCAACCCGGCATCTAGCGGCCGTACTACAAACTACGCCCGCCTGCAGCGCCACGGTGCGGCCGCCTAAGAACTACGACGTCTCGCCACAGATCTTCAGCGCAACTTCACGCGGCTCCAGCGGCAGTACAGCGCCACGCCCACTTCAAACATCAAAACATCGCGACTCGTGGTAACGTCAGTTGGTGAGTGAAGACGACTGGTTGGCATAACATTAAATTGCAGTGTGCAATTTCGTGGTAAATAAACAATTTTTAACTGATTTTTACATTAGGAAAAGTGCCCAATTACAGTAATTTCCGAAAAGTTTGCGAAACATACTCTGAAATATAGCATACTTACTGATGCATGCTGCACAGTCTAAATGGTGATTATACAAATATGCTCATTGTTTTTGTGGATTTCACATTTATAGAGTTAATGAATGGTGTGATTTATCTTATTTAAAACATTTTACATAAACTGTGTATGTGAAAATTGCTATTTGAAATTATTAGGTTTTGAGAGTCATTATGTTCTGTATTCATATGTATTGTATCAATATTGGGATTAGCTGAAGATACTGCAGGTACTGTTTGATTAGTTTAATGGTAATTAGGAGTGTTTTGGGTTACTGGAGGTTATTTTATATTACTTGCCTGTTCATTAAAAATAAACCAAACATGTCTACTGAAGATAAGCAGGTTTGTGAGGCAGTAGTTGAAAGGAAAGGGATAGGACAGGAAGACAGAGATGATTCAGGAATCAGTGGATGTGGATTGTCATTAGATAGCCCATTAGCACATTCAACTAGTTATCCCGAGACACCGGAACAAATGACGAGAAATAAGTCAGTTTCAGAGGGTGCCGATATGTGGTCGATTTTGGCAGACTTGCTAAAGGAGGTTAAGGCAACTAGAGAAAGGGGAGAAATATTCCACGAATCATTAAAGGAAGATTTACAAGAAACTAGAGAAAGGGGAGAAATAATTCGCGAATCATTAGAGAAGGCTTTACAAGAAGCTAGAGAAAGGGAAGAAATATTCCGCAAATCATTAAAGGAAGATTTACAAGAAACTATAGCACAAGAGATCAAAACATTGCAGATGAAGATGGAATGTAATCTGAAGAAAGAAATGCAGGAGTTACAAGAACGATTGAGGATGGACATCGACGAGAGAGAGAGTAAGCTACAGAAGAATATAGACCAAGTCCAGGGAGACGTGGAGAAGATGGAAGGAAAGTTAACAAAAAAGATAGAAGATGATATTGAAGAAACTAAAGCCGAATTTGGAGAAAGGATCGCTGAAGTGGAAACAAATTGCAATCATCGAATCAGCGAGGTGACGCAGATGCAGAAACAATGCAATAATGTGGTTAAGGAGATAGGAGATAGGCAAAATCAACTGGCGGTCAATCTGAGAAATGCTATAGCCGTGCAACGAGAAGAGGATAACAAGAGGGTTGCAATGGAGGTCAGGCAATTGCAACAGAGAATGCAACAATTGGAGAGCAAGACAGAAGAAACTGATAAACGAATTAACAGTGCCACTTTAACCGTTGGGGAAGGTAGAGTTGTTACCATGATGGGCAGTGAGAATCATAACATCCAAAATAATACAGGGCAGAAGTTTAAACCGAAAGGAGGGTTACACCCAATGATATTTATGAAATGGTTAAAAGGAGTTTTCCCAGCACATTTTAAAGACTCAGACAAGATTCAATTTGCAATAGATAGGATGGAAGGTGAGGCCTTCACTTGGGGAGTCAGGAAGAAGGAAGGGACTACTAGTTTTGATCAGTTTGAAGGGGAATTCTTGAAGAAATACTGGTCCAAAAGTCATCAGTGTGCAGCAATTGAGGACCTACTACACCACAAGTCACTTAGTACATGGAGAGGAACGTTGAGAGAGTTTGCCGAACATTTGTGGGAATTGGACGAGACCTTGGAGCAACCCCTGAGTGATTACGTAATGATATCAGCGATAAAAAGAAGATTGAGCCGGAGAATGCATGAAACTGTATCTGGGAGCCTAATTAAAGATAGGGAGGTCTTGATGGAGACAATGGAACAATTGGAATCTGTTCGATCACAGGAACACAAGTAAGCTAGTGATCAAATCCGAGAGGGAAGTAATGACCCAAGGAATCATTTTAATCATTCGTCTGATTATAGAGGAAGAGGTGGAGGGACCGGAAAACTGAATGACACTCCAGATGAGGTCCGGTCAAGAGTGAGAGCTACCAGGACCTGAATAAACCTACTAAGACATGTTTAGAACATTCAGTTGTTAAACGGACATTTGAAAAAGGGGAATGTTTATTTGCATTATATTTTCTGGTGTATTATAACTAGAACTTCATATTTCATATCGACGATTACCTGAAAATGGGTGTAAAACCTGTAACAACTAATCTGTAACATTATAACTCATATGTCATGTGTTTACGTAATAATTTCTGATTGTATATTGTGTGTTACATTCAATATGGACTATAGAGGATTATTGCTGCTTGATAAAAAAAATTGTGATTTGGACAATGCCATGTTTATGAGATGTAATAACCTTTTGTAGAATATTATTGTGGAGGCAGCCCACTACCGGAGTCGAGGGATTATTTGGTGAATTGTAATTTCATTGATTATTTACACTATGTGTTTTGTTCAGATGTAGCAATGTCTAATTCCCTTGCCGATTCTCTTTCGCCAGAGGCTCCAAAGAAGTTTTCGAGGGCGGGGATGTAAGGGGTCCGTAGGTCCTTACTATAAGTTTGCACTCGGCACAGGTCGATGGGGCAAACAATCGATTGTGTCGTGTTGCGAGAGCGAGTGTGAGCTGAGTCTGTCCTATGTTGCGGGCCGAGCTGTGTGGAGGCCTGTTGCTGTAATGCAAGGCTTTACCGACAAAGGGAGTGGCCATCGCCGCGGTTTAACCCCTTTGTGCTAGAATAATACTGGGAAAGTGAAGAAGTATAATTACGAGAGTCATCAGTGATATTTCTGTGCCGATATTTTGGTTTCGCGTCTACCGCGCCGGCATCAGGTTGGATTGCAGTGTTGGATTGCAGTGATTGGATTCACGTGTCACGATAATGAATAACGAAGAAGCCTGTGCTGATATTAGCCGTAATTAGATGTGTATGACGAAGGCAGTGGCTGTCTCCTCCCTTTGGTGTTTTTGAGACGAATATAGCTTCTTAATTAGTGAAACTGTGTTGGTGTTCTTCTTGTTACCAGACATTTCATTATTACAGCATTTGAGAAGGACAAACTGGAAAGTAACAGCTCCGTAGCAGTCAATTCCGATTGCCAGCCCCATTAGGTACACGGTCACATTAATTAATAATTATTTGGGCTGCTATTCGGTCAGATCAGATCGGGTCGAAATATTACATCGGTGGTGTTACAAACTGACCACACATAATTACACAGTTAAAAATCTTCCGATTCCCGTCTTCACACAGACTGCAGGGCAGGCACGTCGGATACTTTGTGTATTCCTCCATGTGCAACACTGCACCACACGCACTGGAGTGGCGGCAACCATCTGAGCCCTCTGCACTGGAATGGGAGGGGCAGGTCGCCCACAGAGGAGTACATGATACTGAATGTCTGCTTCCTTTGAAATTTGATACCAACTGAGCAGCTGCACAATGCCACCACCAGAGGATATCCCATTATCCACCCCTCACCTCTCCCTCCCCACCCTCTGAAAAAAAGTCAAGAAAAGGCTCACTTTGTGCAAGAGAGAAAAAGTCTCACGACACGAAATTCAAATCAATGTCAATAATATATAATTATGTTTTGGGAGACAGGACTACACCACTTGGGTAGAGCTCACATCTGCGCCCCCACCCCTACTTCCCATGACATAGCAACTGTAAGCTATGAGGAATGGAATAAAGTGTGGTATAGTAGCTGCCATTTAGGGTCTCCCGCGAGCGTGACTGCCATCTGGGCGCCGCCATGGAGGTCAAAAACGGCCCTAGCTCCTAATTAAAAATCATAATACTAAATACCACACACCACTGACTGGATGTCAGCCTCCTTTAATCTTGCGACCCCGAAGAAAGGACCAGGTGGTGGCAACTCTTTGATATTGATGCCTGAGGAATTCACGTCTAAATACATGATTTCTCTCTCTCTCTCTCTCTCTCTCTCTCTCTCTCTCTCTCTCTCTCACCCTCTCTCTCTCTTTCTCTCAATTGGGTACTTCCTGGCCAATGAGAATCTGTTGTATGCCACATTAATCACTCTTTTGTCCAGAACAAAGTAGTGGATACCATGTAATCCACCAGCAGTGGTCTTGGAAATATTCCCTCACTCTATCAGATTGATTGACTAATTAATTAAATCGACACCCTTTGTGCAGGACAGTTTCTCCTTGCATCCTATTGGTGAATTCTACGAGTGGTATATTTGGCGGGATTCGATCCTGAAATGCTGATTTTCAAACCCATCTGGATATCATATTTCCCTTGCCTTCTATTGGTAGTTACTGGCACAGTTACATCATTTGGTAAGAAGTCCAGTATGATGAAGGTAGCTGAGAATTTCGTATTTCAGCTTAATTCCGTGCAACGTCTTTAAAATATCTGTGGAAAAGTTGGATTGAAGTGTGTGCTCGCGGTACCACCATTTGAAAATAATTTGATCAATCAGGAATTTGACGTCTTTGATTGGAAGGATTGCTGTATAGAATTATAGTTGGAATTTCAAATTTCGGAGTGAATTTATACCGCCACGGTTGTGGAACCCCGACCACTACAGCTCTTCGAAGTGTATTTTACTAAGCTCTATAGAATTCCTAAGTCTCTTCTCTGAGCTACACCAGGACATAGGAGAAGGAAAAGGGTCTGCCAGGTGAAAAGATAGCAACAAATACCACTACAAGACAGTGTATACTGGAATACATGGATAAGCACTAAACCATGATCATTGCAGTTTGTAAAGTTCTGTTTAAAAAGGATATAACTTTACGATTACGTTAAATGAATGTATGAACTGTAGGAAGGATACAAAACTAGAATTGTCGTTTTGCTTGTTGTAACTGCAAGTGGTGTGCTTGCTCTGTGTTATTGTTAGCAAGACTTTACACGAATCGATTGGGCAATGCAACTCCCGATACCAATAACGATACACAGATACTGCAAAAGACATTCAGCCCCTCAGGCACTAAATCATCTGGCCCTGTTCAAAACTGATAACGTTGGTTCCTGTTCACATAACAAATAAATTGAATTGTCTTACCTCTAAAACAGCAATGGAGTAACGCAAGATATTCTGGTTTCTCATAAAAAATGTGAATGCTAGATACAGGCTCAGCAGTGTGCAATGCTGGCCATAATACTTGAAATGCACATGGAATTCATTTGGCTGATAAACGAGAACATTTAAGAAAATCCAACTTCTTAGAAAAATATATGACCTGGACTGGGAGGCGGTACTGATCATAGTGAATTACTAACTCTCAGTTTTTTTAGAAAAATTATAATGGAAGTTAAGTTTGGTTTTTCAAAAACATCTGACAATTGAAGCTACATGACACACAATTGATTCACAAACAATTAGATTTAAACAGCAAGTATTATCTAATTTCCTTAATCCAACATATATGCAAAATGTCATATCACACATACCTCTGTTGCCAAATCTTAAAAGCATTACAAAAATGAAATATATAACTAAGTCTTTTTCTCAAAAGAGCTTAAGTACATTCTGGGCTTACTCAAGAATTATAAATTATTAGCCAACTCATCTATACTAAGGTGCTGGCACAAAACAGAAATCATAATTATTTAAATATTTACCTTCTTTGCCTGAAGACTTATGCTTCCATGTTCAACAATACTGACATACCTACATTAATCTAACTCCTGGTGGCACACCACACAAACTGCCTACTCCATCGTCTCTCCCTGACAGACAGCTACCTACGACTGAGCGCCAAGCGCTCCCTTACTCCAAAAAAGCAGCATACTGTCTTTGTCTCTGCGATCGCGTACAGTCAGCGATCCACGTTATCGAGCCTATCAGAGACATTCTTTGTTTGTAGTATACTAGTTTCATTTTAATTTATTAATATTCTTATCTTATTTTGGTGCCACATACAAGTATGCCCCAGTATACTCCTTTCAAGTTGTCTTGGCTAGATGCCTGAGAGTGTTGAAAAGACTCATACACACAGGCCACTCACCTCCCACATATCCACGTGCAGTGCATCCATCCCCTTGTACACCACCAATACCAACACACAGAGGCCAGACAAAATTGCCGCTGTGATTGCAAGTCCAGTCATGGATATAAGTATTTGTCAGACTGCACTACCCCGTCCATGGAGGGCATCTGTATATCATTTGAGTGGTACAAATTCGGGTGTTATCAATACGTCCAGTTCCAACACTAGGCTCTGATCGATATTGAATCACTCAAGTTTCCACGGAGAATACATGCAACACACTCGATCGTAGAGACAGCCCAACGCATACTGAGTATTAGTACATTATGCAGCTATCCAGAGGGCGCCGCTGCCGGGTCTTATCCCCAAGGCTGCGGACAGGAACTGACTAGCCAGCATGCCAGAACTTTTTTTTTGTACCCACTGCTCGCAACTGCTTTAAGCTGGAAACGTCAATTCATTAGGATCACTGGCAATCTCCGCCATGCACCCCGCATGACAAATGGTATCATCCTAGTAAACCTAAAACATATTTATCACTGTAATTACAATTAAGTATTATGATTGCAGCCCAATCTGGTGATATTCGACAATGAGCGAAGTACCAGACATAACTCCTCCTGATGGATGGAAATACCAGAATCTATATCCTTTTTTTGACTTTACATAATTTTCCATGTACACTCCTTCATTCCCCTTACGGCTATAGGTGAGCAGGTATCGCAATTTCCAACGTCAAATCCACACCTTCTGAATGAGCAGGCATAGTCATTTTCTTTGCAAATCTCGCTTCTCACCGAATTTAGAAAGTGATTCGACTAAGGAACGTCTACTAAGCCGATATTTGTAGCTCCCTCATGCCGCTGCTGGATGTTTCTCACGTTAACAAATGGTATTTGTAACGCATTCTATCTCAATACCATGTAGACAGTGTAACAGAGGTTCTGCGATATATACAAGGGATTACAGGCGAGAGAGGATGATGGTTGATTGAGAATAGCCACATACAGTAGATGGTATGCAATGTCAGGAATGGCTTACAAGTGCAAGGTTAGATTGAAGTCGTAAGAAATGCACAGAATCCTATGTCCAATTCAGTGACTTTTCAGGTCTATAGTGTTACTCTTTCTGGTAGAAATGCTGTCAGCGATTTGGAATCGAGTCTCTCAATTCAAACCACACACATGCATTGTATCCTACGGAGATGTCTTTTAATGATTACAGCCGCAGGTGAACCGTATTCGTGGCACTCTCATACATGGAAACGGGCCACCTTTTCGGAATCTGTCTCCTGATGATCACATACAGCAAAACTCCAGAGTGGTTTTAGATGGTCTCTCTGCAACTTGTAACTGTTCGTCAGTCTCTGCGCCGCCCTTCCAGCAGCTTTGTGCATGTGATCGTTCCAGTTTAAGTCGGAATTGAGCGGAACTTGGAGTTCGGTACATCTAGCTTCTGCATCCCCCGGAGAAACGAGATGAGCAGAGTTAATGCAATAGGACCATGTTTTGACCACTCGGTGGAGACGGGAACGTGTTGTTGCAGCTCCACTACTGCCACAGTTTGCCACTGCTCCACAATTTGTAACGCCAGAGCCAAACTAAGCTTTCTCCTGCAAAACAAGGAAGTATAAAAGAATTACGAGCACATACAGTGGTGTTTCTTATTGGGACAGTTAGGAAGGGGGAGGATAAGGGAACTGGAAGAAGGATGAAGATTTTGCTACTGCATTGCGGTGCTTTTCCAGATTACATACAGGCACTGCAGTTGAAGGAGATCTGTGTCTCTCAGGGTGCATTCACATCTGTGACTCAAACATTCTCTCCCTTCGCGTTATTTTGTACCATCCAACAGAGACAAACTACGAACTATAAAAACTTTGCTAACGTCACCCGGTAGAGAACTCCATAAGACATTACCATGTCCCTCTCTTCTGATATATCGAAAACAAATACCATTTGCGTGCTGACATCGAGCATATATGGTGATCCTATTAAATATACAGTTATAAATGCATAAAAATCGTACAACACAATTTAAATGTAAATAAAGTCATAAAAGACGTGAGGAGTTCCCTACGGGATTACATTACAACAAAACCATATCAGACTTTGTAAAAGACTAATGATTAAAAATCGATTTACAAAAGTTTTGCAACATGTTTTATTGATGTTTGTCAATCGTATTGAGAGACATTGTAAATAAAAAACGAAAAATTCGTTGTGATATAAAAATACATGAAATAGTATCGCAAGAGGCATGAGGCGCTCTCTCTGCGATTACATTTGTGTTAAAAACCTGGAGTTCTGCATAAATTTCCAATAACACTCTTTCAAATTTACGTAGCTGTAAAGGTATTGCTCAAAGCTATATGAGAATACTCCTTCGTAATGTAAATTATTCACAAAGCCGCACTTCATATTTTATCAGGAACTGGGTCTGCTGTCTCGTCATTGAACTGTACAAAAAGAGCCATTACAAACCATTGTTTTCTCTACGATAATGTCTTGGGGAAATTTTAATTCTAATTTTCTCTATTTTTTTTATTTTTAGAAGAAGATTGTCATGGTAGGATAATGCACAAATCAATAACAATAACAACTAAGGTTTTTTTTGTTTTCTATAGTGCTGCACCTTACTGGTGGTATAACATCAAGTTATCTTTTAAGAAGTTAAATGGAGACCATGAAGCCAGATATAACGCAGGGGCTATATTGGTTATCATGCTAGTTGACGTTAAAGCCATAATGAATACAAAGAAACTATTATTTGGAAAAAAAAACCATAACTTAGATAAATGCAAACGGCGCACTCGTTCAGTAAATGGTCGGTCTGTCGTATAAGGGAAGTTCAACTGTGTTTTTGGACATGTCCCTTATGGGTAGAGACGCATTTTCTTTTTGACTTGGTGATCCTCAGACAGGTACCAATGGCGGGTACTCTTCATTAATATCTGCTCATTAAGCAGGTGGATGGCACAGGATCCACGAGGGCAAAAGATCTCGTCCCCTCCCCCCCCCCCCCCCCCCAATACGTCAATAAACCCTCCCTTTCTGCCTTTCTGGCTCGATGCAGCAGTTCCATATGCGAAGAGATAGATGGAACTCCATGTCCGCTCCAAGCTCGGTGAGCGGCAAAATTAGACTTATCCGCCGTATCCCTCCTTTCCAGAGCTATGTGTTCGCCGAAGCGAATTCATGTGGTACGCTAGGTATGTCCCACGCTTTGTCTCACTTCCTATATTATATGACTGTTCCCCTCTCAGTGGCAACTTTGCTTTCTCAGTGCTCAAGAGTTTTGTACATGACTATTTTTGGTATCTTATCTTCTTTCATAGAATTCAAATATGATTACCTTATTACCCTGATAATGTCGAACGTTATGGTTTCGCCTCTCTACTCTTTCAGTTTATTTCATTTGTAACTAGTTCTAACTGTAGCACTATGCAGAACATTTAAAGTTCCAGAAATGAAATCTGAAAATTTATATTCTGCCCAGGATTAAATCAGTGAGGGAAGTCACCACTAAAGTATGCCACTCAATGAAAAAGTGATATTTGGCCTGAGAAAAGAAAACTTTTTTTATGTTTTTCTTTCTCTAAAATCGGTGGAGATCAAATAGCTTTCGGAAAAGAAGCATAAATTTGAATGTAATCATTATCGCTTGATTATACACATTGTTGTCGCTTTTTGCACATTTATAATTCTGGCAAGAAAAGTGCCGCATTTTTCTTGTAATTGATGGCAAGAAATATCAGCTCAGTATCATCTAGGACTGAAAAAATCCTGTAACAGCAATTTTTATATGAGGAACACAGAGTTCCCACGGATAGGAGACCATAGGCAAAAACTAAATTGTGCTAATTAGTGCACATCGATTTAGTATCATTTGAGCACTGAGTAGCACGAGTGAAATTACGGCTGTCACCTCCAGAGCTCATTAGCTGATTACACAAAACTTGAAAGCGAGTTTTCACGTTACTGGCGGGAGTGAAGCTATGTTTTTTAGTGTAGCTTCTAAGAGTGAACGCTCTGCGCAAGTCGCTGAAGTTGGCTTGTGAACTTTTTGCATTAGGACGCATCCTGTGTGTCAGTGTGCGCTACATAAAGCATTTTGTTTATTTTTGAACGTTTCATTGCTACTGGAGTGCACACAAGGGCCACATTCGTTTTAACTTGGAAGTTTTCTGCACGTGTGATGTAGGAACTTCGCTACACGGATAGCCGTTAACACTCGGCACATACCGCCTCGTGAGGACTTGAGACTATTTCGTTTTGATTTTTTTATAACTAGTTTAGTGGGATATGCAGTTTCTTTTACATAATTTTTACCACTGTTAGTAAAAGAAACTTTGACACTTATTTGTTAGGTATTATTATTACACAATGAAATGAACATTCGGCGTCTTTCCAAATGAGTAAAATTTTCAAAAGACAATTTTTTTAAATCTAGATCAAAGCCAAGATTGTTTCCATGCGTAGACTCAGCAACGTCGTGATTGAGTATATGACGAACTGCGATTATTTTTTTAATTTACATTATAGGGCCTGTGTAATATAACTACAACTTCTGAGACGTTATAGCACGTTGGGATATATTAAACGTAACCAATATTCGTATCAGGTACATGAAATTTGTATTTAACTTTTGTAGACACAAACCTACCAACAAACTTAATCGAGTGCAAGACATTAACAGAGAATAAGTTTGGTAAAAGGGGGATGATATGTTGTGGCAAAGATGAAAGGTTTTAGTCTGTTTCCTTTAAGCTAGATATTCTGATATTTCCGCAGATTGCTGGGTTACAGACCGCATGATGATGGGAAATGGTATACCAATACTGTAAGTGGTCTTTATTACACACTCTGATGAAGCATCCCTGTCATAGTGGGCAAACGTTGCTACAAAATTTTGAAACGTAGTGCGGTCTACACTTCAGGGGATAGTTATGGAAATGGACTCTGCTCATGAAACCCTACGAACATATGCAGTGTGATTCAACTGCCCCTACCGCTGTCGTTTTACGCATCCCGCAACATTATTTTTGGTCTTTATGAACCACATGTGAGATTTTCATGTTCTCTCGCTCGCTACGAGCAAACTATTAGTCCCACAAAAAAATGAGCAGCACCTTTTTGTAGAAATTTAATAGACTTAAATTCTGTACTAGGATACGTTTCCGCTGGACGCCAAGGTTTCCTAGTTGTTCAAGAAGAATATACAAAAACTACATCAAACGCACCTCCACCCCGCACTCATGTCTCATCAATCAGGAATTCTAGTATATTCTAGTATATTACTCGTGACACCGCTACTGCTACCACCGTACAAAAATTTCCGATGACACGAACTATTCCCGATATTAGACTTTTCTGGCCTCTATTGATTGGACTATTACGCCACTAATATAGTCACCTACTTCGTTAACATTATTAATTTAATTGTGCAGGTTAGAGTAATGAACGAAACAGACTTCAGAAAACGTTATGATAAAACTTAAAATGCGTCGACGTTATGACCCAAACGTAGCCCTTACAAGCACAGTTGTTTCGTAGGCAGAAGGTCTGAGGAATATAACAATGTAATTTTTTACGTTGTTAAAATTCATGAAACCTTACGTAAAATGTACACAAACTTTAATGTTACAACTTGTAAGCGCTCTGCTAAGCCAATGGCGTAATGAGACCGGTCAACGGAGATAAAAATAAGGTCGACTGTGAGCAATAATTTTGGTTTTCTTCTTCTTCTTCCTAGACTAAAGCCCGTTTCCTTCAGTAGTTCTCATTGTAGCCTAAGGTTGTCGCTCCATTTTTTTCTTCGAATGCCAATATTCCATTTACCAGCTGGTGATTTATTTCTTACGATTTTCACACAA
This sequence comes from Schistocerca serialis cubense, assembly GCF_023864345.2. Taxonomy (NCBI): domain Eukaryota; kingdom Metazoa; phylum Arthropoda; class Insecta; order Orthoptera; family Acrididae; genus Schistocerca; species Schistocerca serialis. The sequence goes on from NC_064641.1 coordinate 292,753,552, forward strand.
TCTTCCTTTCATCCATCCTGTCTGTGTGTTTGTTCCACTCGTGCTTTCTTTTAATATCGACGCATTAGTAGAGTCCACTTTACACCCATTTCAAATGCTTTCACTTCTGTCTCTGTCTCTCTATGAATTTCTTGAAACTCGTCGCAGAATGTTCATTTCTGCGGTTTTATGTTTTCATTGTTGTCTCAGCGATGTGTGCCATAACTGGTCTCACTATTCCAGAATGAAAATTTATCTCTCAGCGGAGTGTGCTTTGATATGATATTTCCTCGCAGATTAGAACTGTGTGTTGGACCGAGACTCGAACTCGAGACCTTTGCCTTTCGCGGACAAGTGCCCCACCGACTTAGCCATCGAAGCACGACTCACGACTCGTCCTCACATCTTTACTTCGCGAGTACCTAGTTTCCTACCTTCCAAACTTCATAGAAGTTCACCTGCGAAACTTGCAAGTCTAGCACTCCTGGAAGAAAGGATATTGCGGAGACATGGCTTAGCCGGTAGCTTAATCGGTTGAGCACTTGAGCACTTGACCGCGAAAGGCTTTCGTCTCACTATTTTTTTGTACATTCTTACCTTCTTCTCTTTTCCTATATGTTTGTTTTTTTCTAACTAGTATCATTCAAACACCCTGCCGCTCTTTGTTTGCTTTGCTAATTGTTATCTAACTTCTTTTTCGACATTTCCACTGCTTGAAAGTTCAACACCAAGATGTTTAAATGTCATTGCCTGTTGAATAATTTTTGCATCCACTTCGAGGTTGCATCTGATTGGTTCCAAAGACCTCGTCATCCATTTGGGTTTTTGAGTGGATATGACGATATTTATGTTTTTGGGTGCCTCGTTTTATATATATGTGGGTGTGAAAGTTTCTGCAGGTTATCTTCACTGTTTGCCGGCAGAACAGCACCGTTAGCATAATAAATTATTATTTTTTCTTATTCCTCCTTTTTATAATCACTACCGGCAAATATCTTCTTTATCACCTCGTCCTTGTATGTTTAAAAAAGTAGTCAGCTCAAAAGTCACCTTCTCCAATATCAATATTAACTGCTATGCAGCTACTTAACCTGATACCAGTTTTCACCTGGATGTAGTTATTGGAATAAATGTCTTCAGTTGTTTCAATTAAGTTGGAAGAAATCTCAGTATTGTACAGCGGGTTTAAAACATCTGTTGACTGAACGTTATTGAGAGCCTTCTGCAAATCAATAAAACAGAGATAAGCTGGTCTGTTATATTCAGTGGACTTCTCTACAACCTGTCTAAGAATGAATACTGTATCTGTGCTTGACCTACCGGATACAAAACCATTTTACTCCTCTAGAAACGTTGTAAAGATTTTCAGTTTGTTTCGTTTTTTTTTGTTTTTTGTTTTTTTGTTTTTTTTTGTTTTGAGTTTAAGAACTGAATATCAGTGGATTTATCCATCTGTAGTTGTACTGGCTTTCTAATCTCCTTTTCGTACATCAGAAATGTAATGCTAATTTTCGATTCATTTGGAATTTTATTACTGGTTATAACATAGTCAATCAAACTGATTAATTTTTCAGTTAGTGGATACACTGCATATTTCAGTAATTCATTGGGAATCCTATCTTTCCTTGGATAAGTCCTATTTTAACTGATTTACAGCTTCTTCTGCCTCTGCGTATGAAACAGTCACATCATCATTTAATTGTATATTGATCTCTTATCTCTATTCATTTTCTGGTGAGCTTTTATCTTTGTAGGAGTCTATTAAATATTTAACCTATGATTCCTCATTTGTGCCATTCTCTTTCAAAATTGCATTTAATTCATTCCTTTGCCGTGATATTACTCTCCAGATTTGTTTCTGCAAGCCATAGAAGTCATTTCCTAAATTTGTAGAAAACATTTGCCCGCTTCTGTTTAAAACGATTCACTAGTGATTTTGTGTCATTACGAGCTCTTTTTTAATCTTCATAAGACCCTAGTGTTTTCCGAGTTTTATATTTCAAACAGTCACACCCCTTTCTTACACATTTCTTAAACCTCTTTGTAAAGCCATGCACTTCTGTTTCTTTCCCTCTCTTGCTTCATAACTCGAGTACCTAGTGCTTCTTGAGCTGCTGCTTCAATACTTTCTTTAATTTTCTCCCAAGCCCAATCTAAGTTGTCTTCCGCTCTTTTATTTTCTGTACCAATTGTTTCTGATATAAAATTTATTTAGTTTCTTTTCATAATGACTCCATATTAATATTTTCTTCTTTTCAGGTTGGTTTGTTAGCAGTGTTGTTCCTTCCTACATGCAATCTGACTTTCGCCATAGTAAGCTGTGATCACTTCCTATGTTGGCAGAGTTTAGTCCTAACATCTAGCAATGGCTGAGGATGGATGTTCCTGTTTTTAACAATGTAATCTAGATTTACGACCTCTTTTTTGTTTATTTACTGTTGTTTGAGATCATAGAAGGTAATATTTATTTTCATTTAGTTGCTACAGTATAATGTGATCATAAGCTCATCATTAACATTTAGAAAGTCTTTACTAAATCGTTGTTTAAGTCCATTGCTGATATTACTTCCAATACGAGCATTAAAATCCCCATTATGAGAACATGTTCGTTTGAAGATATCAGACTGATAACTTCTTGTAACTGCTCATAGAAGACCTCCGTTTCGGTACTATGCCTCTACAGGGAGATAATGTTCAATTTGTGATGAGCCAGTTACAGTTTAGGTAGAACTATTCTTTCAGAGATGCTGGGATTCCTCAATAAGATCTTTGTATTTCTTGTAGATAAATATTCCTACTCCTGCTTTATTTCTTATCACCTACTTCACTCCACTACAAATGAATAGATAGTAATCATATTATTTCTGTCCCTTATCTTTCTCTTTTGGATACTATGTATTCAGATTTCACGGTATTTTAATTTTTCTATAAGCCCCTGATCTTTGCTATTAAAGGCTGTCTGATAATGGTGTCCGGGCCAACGATATCCTTTCAGATTCATAGTCAAAGACGCTACCGCTAGTGTCAAGGTGACGATCCTCTAAAATTTTATAAAATAACTTTATCGTATTTTGTATGCAGATCTCATACAGTTACTTCCGTTATAGACGGAACGATAGCAATGTACAGTGTGAGTTAGCTGGCCCTACTGCTAACGTTTTATGCAACCCGAAATGTTACAACTGGCCTTCATAAACCACGCGCTAGATTTCAATATTCCTTCACTCACTATGCGCGAACTACTAGTCCTACAGAAAAAATGAACTGGCCCTTATTGTAGGAAATTTAATATAGATAAATTTTGTATTGGGATACGTTTTAGCTATAGGTCGTAGCTTTCGAGTTATACAAGAAAATGCACAAAAGTGACCTCCAAACGCATCCTCGCTCCTACACTTAGCCCCAACGACTAGGCGTTCTAGTACGTTGTTCATGGTAGTTGCTCGTACTGCTGTACAAATATATTCAACTGTACCAATTATCTCCTCCACTCTGGGGTCTTCCATCCTAGGAGTACAAGTTAAGCGACAGTGGGGCACTGAGCTGAGTCTGAATTTTTTTGCACCTACTGGGATCAACATACTTCCCCTTCCTCTCCTTTCGGTCTCTCTTGGCCAGCTCTTTTATCTTTTTTTTTTTTTTTTTTGACCCCCAATGGCATTCCGTTGTGAGGCCCGAGGGAGTCTTTCCCTTTCTCTCTTCAACTCATTCATAGCTGCTGCCTTCTAAAATAGAATGTTGGATTACCGAAGGCTAAGGGAAGAAAACCTTGAAGAAAAAAAAAAATCTGCACGGCCTGCTGCGGGAGCGGCAAATGTTAGGAGATGCCAGAATTCCAAAATAAAGGCTTGTGGAGCAGGGTTGGTTCTTAAGCTGTGGTGAAAACAGTCAGCCTAGCGAAAGGAAAATCTTGAAAACAAACCTACCGACAGCCAGGACAGCAGCCTACTGTGGGTGTATTATTACTGCTCAGAGTACCAGTACTGCGCCTCGGGAAGGACAGACTAAAAATATGACGTTCAAGGCTAGGAACAGATCTAAACCACGGAAGAGGAAAAATGTCCTGAGAATTGGAGCATTCAGTTTAAACATCCTTTATTCAGGCTGTTGTATGCGTCGCCTCAGCGTGCATGATCCTCGAGGCAACGGAGTGCTACCTCAGCTGAACTCTTGCCGGCGTCCTTGGCCGTATGGCAGCGTAGGCCCGCAGACCGTGCATTCAGACGCCAAGGTTAAGTGTTCCGAGTTTCTGGGAAAAAGTGTAGTGGACTCTTTTCCAACTTGCAGAATAATCTCTATGGTGTCAGGTACACTGGACGTGCGTTTGACCGTAGCCCGTACGTACGTCACATGAAGGCAGATCTCTTCAATAAAGAGTCGCGAGACACCGTACTGGCTTTTGGTTGATGCCCATATGTATACAGGGTGTTTCACGATACATGTTACGCACTTCTAGATGTTTTAGAGGGGACATAGTACATCAAGTTTTGCATAGGAAACCATGTTCGGATGCGTCATCCAACACAGCTACAGAGAGTTAAGGTTATAGGCGCCGTCGCCTGTAGATGTATGTATCTACACAGCGTGATTCCCTAATAATTGCCGGCCGGAGTGGCCGAGCGGTTCTAGGCGATTCAGTCCGGAACCGCGCGACCGCTACGGTCGCAGGTTCGAATCCTGCCTCGGGCATGGATGTGTGTGAAGTCCTTAGGTTAGTTAGGTTTAAGTAGTTCTAAGTTCTAGGGACTGATGACCACAGCAGTTAAGTCCCATAGTGCTCAGAGCCACTTGAACCATTTTTCCCTAATAATTTTCAAGGATGACGGAGACGGATAAATGTATGAATCTGAGATAAGGGTCCCTGGTTCGGGAACGAACGAGTCGAAAGTTACAAGCGATTCTGATACCTCCAACACACAGGGGTACCGTTGTTCCTAAGAAGGAAGGGTATGCAACTTTCAGAGGTGGTAGTATAGTCTAGGACAAGAAAAAATGCCTAGTAAACGTGGACTTTAAAATGAATATCGAGGAGCCATGAGCACTAGTTCACCTTAGCTAGTGTGAAACACATCTCCTCTACTGAACAGGTCCTCATAGTTATTAAGGTATGCATTTTAGAGCCCATGTTTACTAATTATTTTGACTTGTTTTAGTTCGCACTACCACCTCCCAAAGTTGCCTACCCTATAGTCTTAGCAGCAACAGTAACAGCACCTGCATTCCACCATCAGAGGTATCACAACGGTTTTTGCTCATCACTTTCTACTCGTCCGTTTACGTTGCAAGGACCCTTACCTCAGGTTCATATATTCATCCTTCTCCATCATCCTGGGAAGTCTGTAACATCATCACGTAATCACCCTGTATGTACATACGTTTATAGACGCCGACGCCTGTAACGTTGACGCTCTGTAGCGTCGTTGAATGACGTTCCTGGTCATGGGCTTATATTTAAAACTGCATCTACTCAGTCGCCTCTACAGCCTCCAGAAGTGTGTAATAACAATTGTGAAACAACCTGTATGTGTCATTTTAAGCATGAGCAAATAGGGAATCTCTCGAAAACCCGTCGTTAACTATACGATTTGTTGTAATAAAATGACTGGAAGCATTATTTTGGTGGTTAGAGAACTATAGTAATTTGTGTGTTACGAAATATGCTACTTCAATGCAACAGCATACTGAGTATCCATCAGTAACGCATTATTCTTAACGCCAAGTGAAAATGATGAAATATTTTTTTTATGTGGAGAACTACTGAAAACCCCTATCGCAACATTGGTAATGGATCTTTCATAAGTCTATATCCTTACTGACTGGATATTATACTTTATTTTTTACCTTATAATATGTTCATTGATATGAAGATTTTTGTTTACGTACTAGCTGGCAAATCCAGCCTTGCCCGGGTATTCATTTTGACAATTTTCTGTTAGGAACGAAAACAAAAAAATTACTGCGTTTGTAGTGTAATATCGAAACTATTTCATTTCCATGTATTCGTGGTAATACCTCTGAAATAATGAGACAGCAGTAAAAAGAAGTACTCATAACGTCAAATGCATAAGTACAGCACCCAAATTAAGAAGTATAGAAAGCAAAATATAAATTCTCTGTAACGTTTATTTAACTAACAACTTGATTATAAACAATGTTTCTAGTTGCATATCCAGAAACTACGACAGATAACTTCTTGGAAGAGCCGACCCTTGAGAAAGCGACAAAGTTGTCCGTGAGAAAAACATGGGAGATGTCAAATCCACTTCGCAATATCAAACGAACTGCCCCTGTGACTAGTTAACTGTTATGACAGTTGCAAGTCTCACTGGAAAGTGCAGTCGCCTGATGTGAGAGGAAGATCTATCAGAGTAAGGGGTATCTCTTGAACTATGTATCGTACAGTGATATATGTGGATACCGCCTTCAAAATATGTTTTCAATGAACTTCAGCAGCAAAGGTCTAATAAGTTTAAACGTCCTGCCAAATGCGGCAGATTTTCACGCATCTCAGTGTCTTTAATGTCATATCTCCTGAGTAACGTGTGGCACCATGATAATATAATTTTGTAGGTGCATTTAGCGGCATATGTGGATACTGTCTGCAAAATTTATTGGGAATACCGTTAGTTGCAATTATGGTACTTAGGCGGTTCTTACACCGAAAACGATTGGTGCCTGACTATAAGGAATATGCGTACCTAGTTTGGTAGAAATCGGCTCAGTGGCTTACGAGGAGATGTCGAGCACACACAAACACACACACACACACACACACACACACACACACACACACACACACACACACACACACACTTACATTCATTTTTATAATATGTATGTAGACTACAGATGGCATGTGGACAAGGAAGAAAATGTGTATTTCAATAAAGTTAACGTAGGAATTGTATGCCCATCCATTTCGTAAGCAGTGCGATTTGCGATCCAAACACAGTCGACAATGTCTGCTGCAGTGCATTGCGGTGGCATACACCGTTTTCACAAGTCGCATCATTTCTGAGATTTTAGCGGCACGTTCACATCGACACGCTCAAAGTTGAAGTTCCAAGGCCGTGTCTCTTTTGGAAGTTGGTTGGTACCTCAGCAGAAGAGAAACAGCCGTCGATGCGGTCATTCCGTTGCCACGAAAGCGTCACGTGGGAGCCAGAAACCTTACACTGTGCCAGCTTTGAACTGTAGGTCAGGCGCGCAGATGCACTGTGCCAAACCCAGGATCTAGAAACGAAGACAGCGCTGTTTGGTGAAGTCAAAGTTGTTCGGCCACAGCCGGCCGGAGTGGCCGTGCGGTTCTAGGCGCTACAGTCTGGAACCGAGCGACCGCTACGGTCGCAGGTTCGAATCCTGCCTCGGGCATGGGTGTGTGTGATGTCCTTAGGTTAGTTAGGTTTAATTAGTTCTAAGTTCTAGGCGACTGATGACCTCAGAAGTTAAGTCGCATGGTGCTCAGAGCCAATTTTGTTCGACCACACAATGGACAGACGGCATCAGCTGTTGTCAGAAATCCAAGAACCAGTCAAAGTATAGGTACTGTTAATGGGAGGGGGGTGAGGGAGAATGGGATGCGAAGGCTTATAGTTGCCAAGTTGTGACACAGCACCACCTCTGCTATATAGGCAACAGAACAAGGCCAAACGTATGATACTTTGTTGGGGGGAGGGGGGGGGGGTAGATTTGGAAATTTGTGGTAAGATCTTATAGGACTAAACTGCTGAGGTCATCGGTCCCTAAACTTACACATTACTTAATCGAATTTAAATTAACCTACGCTAAGGACAACACACACCTCCATGCCCGAGGGAGGACTCCAACCTCCGACGGGGGGAGCCGCGCGAACCGTGACATCGCGCCTAGACCGCGCGGCTTGGGGGGGGGGGGGGGGGGTGGGGGGGGGTGGAGAGGTGAATAGGGAGGACTTGTGAGTAGCCTTCAAAAAGTTCCAGTTCCGACGCTGTTAAAACTCCTGCCTAATACCGACTTTAATATCATTTTCTTGAAATAAAAACACCTGACGACAGTTTTAAACCTGAGCTGTAGTCAAGATAAACTAACGGGGATGCGCGAGGCAATTCACTCCTACGATTTCTCTTCGAATATACGTTAAGGAACGGAAAACCTAAATTTGCATCATTTAAGACTTAGGGAATGGCTTCCATAATGTTGACCGGAACACTTCTTTGTAATTCTGAAGTTGGCAGGCGTAAAATACGGGGATGGAAAGGCTATCTACAACTTGTATTGAAATAAGACGGCAGTTATAAGAATGATGGGGCATGAAAGGGAATCAATGGTTGAGAAGGGAGCGAGACAGGGTTATAGTCTAACCTCGATGTTATTCGATCTGTACATCGAGCAGCGAGTAGAAGAAACAGAAGAAAAATTTGCAATAGGAATTAAAGTTCAGAGAGTAGGAATAGAAACTTTAAGGTTTGCCGATGACATTGTAGTTCTGTCAGAGACAGAAAAGGACTTGGAAGCGCAATTGCGCGGAATGGGTAGCGTCTCGAAAGGAGGATATAGTATGAACATAAACGAAAACAAAAGAAGGATAATGGAATGTAGTCGAATTGTATCAGGTGATGCCGAGGGAATTAGATTAGGAATCGAGACACATAATAGTAGACGAGTTTCCCTACCTGGCAGTAAAATAAGTGATGATTGAAACAGTAGAGAAGATATAAGATGTAGACTGGCAATCGCAAGAAAATTGTGTTTGAAGAAGAAAAATTTGTTTAACATAGAATATAAAGCACTTAAGAGTCTTTTCTGAAGATGTTTGTCTGGAGTGTAGGCGTGTACGAAGGTATAAACAGTATAGATAAGAAGCGAATAGAGGTTTTTGGAATGTGATGGCACAATATGATTAAAGAAGAGCTCGGTTGATAGGACACATTCTGAGATGTCAAATGATCACCAATTTAACATTGGAGGGAAGTGTGGAGGGTAAAATCTGTAGAGGAAGACCAAGAGATGTATACATTAAGCAGGTTCGAAAGGATGTGTATTCCACTAGTTATTCGGAGATGAAGAGTCTTACATAGGATAGAATAGTATGGACAGCTGCATTAAACCAGTCTCCGATTTGAAGACCATAACAACAACAAGGATTATGGCTCAACAACTTCTCGAGCCACAATGGTCTTTTCAAGATTTCGTGATATTTTGATATGACTCTTTTTCGATGACCAACATACAAGAGAAGAAATAAAAAGCTGCACCTATACGATCTGTGTATGAAATGATGATTGACGCAGGCATTTCGTCTTATATCGCTGTTCCTTACGTTCCTTTTGATGAGCACCTCTGTATTTTCCGCGGACGGTGTCCATTCATGGTGTACTTTTTAAAATATTGGAAAGTACAGGATAAATGTGTGTGGCTTATGGGGCAAATTATCTCATAAATGCACTACTGTATAAAGAGAAATCTGCTGAAGGAATGGAAATAAATCAAAGGAAACGAGAGGTACATGATTTAGTTGTCACCTGAGGGGACAATTGATAATTTTTTTTAGAAGTTTTGATTTGGGACAGGAACTTCTTGTTTGTAGGAATCTTCGGACCAACCGAAAAGAGATACCAAAAGGGATGTTGCTATCAAAACAAAAGGCTCGATTATCAAACACTTTTGAGTACACTCAAAAAACTGCTTTAGCTTCCTATGCGCCTACACAAAATAAGTCAGTTTTTTATCTCTAATCTACACCACACATTTGATGTAATTGAACATGAACACAAAAACCTGAAATAATAATATCGTACAGCAAAGTCAGGATTCAAACGGTTAGTAAGTAGGTTAGATTGTATTCTGTGAAACGTGGAACAAGAATGTGGCCGCTTGCTGTATTTTTTGATGTACTTGTTTTAGTATCTCTTAATGATAACGTCCTGTACTGTAAATTCTTTGGCCGTGCGGTTAAAGGCGCTGCAGTCTGGAACCGCAAGACCGCTACGGTCGCAGGTTCGAATCCTGCCTCGGGCATGGATGTTTGTGATGTCCTTAGGTTAGTTAGGTTTAACTAGTTCTAAGTTCTAGGGGACTAATGACCTCAGCAGTTGAGTCCCATAGTGCTCAGAGCCATTTGAACCATTTTTGTAAATTCTTACATGACGTGATGAGTAAAAATTCAAGAAGAGAATTCCTCAGAACTGAAAAAAAACCAGTCAAACCTCTCATTGAAAGACCAATTCTATCACCCAGTACTTTCCTCAGATTTCTAGGCTCATATAAAGGGTAAGCAGCATGACAACCAGGATGCAGATATTCCAAATCTGAAACGAAAAAGGTTTGATTTCTGCCCAAGGTCAAAGGACAGGAAAGCGAATCGACAATGTGGCGAGTGTCAAAAGTTAACCTGTAAAGATCATTCCGGTATAAGAGTGTTGTGTAATGAGTGTTCATCATATGATGTGGAGAGCGAGTGAAATTTTATTTTTAATATTATTCCCTGGATATATTCCAACCTCAGTCTTCTTTAAAGCTTTTACTGTCTACAGCTCCCTTTGGTACGATGGAAATTATCCCCTGAAGTCTTATCAGATGTTCTATTATCCCGTCCCTTCTTCTTGCCAGTATATCTAAACCTCGTCGATACTGCAGGAAACCTCATTTCATACCATATCAGTCCACATAAATATCAGCATTCTTCTGTAGCACCACGTCTCATATGCTTCGATTCTCTTCTATTCTTGCAGATATTTCACCATGGATTCCTTGCACTCCCTATTTATTTCATTCCTCAGTGATTTACAATGACGCATTCCTGTCTTTCCCTGAATAATTTACTTCCTCCTCTCGTCGTTTACTTTAAATATTTCGTCCGTTACTCATCGTTTGTTCGCAGTTATATTCCTTGTAGTTACCTTTGTTCTACCTGTGGATCCCTTTCCAACTTCTATGGCTACACTTTTTTAAAAATTTCCATCCCTCTTCAACTGTTCCTCCGCCATCTTTGACAAGAGCCGTTGTCAGAATGAGGGCGACTTCTTATGGTGGAAATCTTCGGCCGCCATTACTGATGAATTTTTGCAAAATTTTAGCAGCGGCATTTTCCGAACATGGAGCCCAAGACATTTTGACTGCTAGTGAAAGACGCAAAGCTTTAAAAAAATAAAAAGAAAGAAAAGAAAGATGTAAGTGGTCCAACAATTGCCAGAGTGTGGAGGGACGAAGTGGACAGGGCGCAGCCTGTAGCCTGGCCACGACATCCCCATCACCCATGTGTCAGGATACAGATAGAAGCAGTCTATAAGGAGAACAATCCATCTCTTTTTATTTTATTTTTCTTGTCTCGAGAGGAGGAGACCATCCTAACGGCTCATGACCAGAAAGAAGAAACGAAGGAGGCGGATTAGATCAGAAAACAAAGAAAGGTAAGATGGGAGGCATGGAGCGCAGTTCTTCGAGCGCATCTCCTGCTCACTGGCTGGGACTAGGCTGTTACACCGTACCATTCCGGGTGTCGTGAGGTGTTAGGCATGTCGAATGTCAGGTACGCCCCAACTGATGGGGAAGTGTAAGTATAAGTAACTGGAAAATTGACAGCATCCAAGACACAGTACTAAAAGTTGAGCTGGAAGTGTGCTCCATTGCAGAAGTTGTAGGTAATCGTCAGCCCGTTGTACCCTGTGATAGTGTTGTGATTGGTGTATGGAAAATGTGTGTCCATCAGAAGGAGAAGGAAGTGTGGGCCGACTGTTGTTTGGCAGGGAGCGCAGGTAACGTGCCATTATCCATTGTATGAGCTAACAGACATCGTGCGTCGACGGACATGTGAGACGTTGTTAACCAGTATCCTCATTTGGGCGTTGAGTACATAATGGTGATTCTGCCAGAGGAGTACAGTGAAATGGCTGGTGTGTCAGGTTGTTGATGACGCGGTACTACAGAGCTCGTCCGTTGGCTGTGAGGAGTGGCTCATGGATGTACTTCCACACCACTGTTCAACGGATATCTTGGAGTAGGTTCTCCTACGTATTCCATAGGTGCGAAGCGAAAACAGCTCGTAAAGTCTTTCGCTGGTCATGCACACGTGGTCTGAAAGGGATCAAGTACATAGCTGAGTTCGACAAAGTGCGCCGATGTATCGGAAAATGTTGGGGCGATGTGGGCCATATTGCCGGCAATTCCCAGAAGCTGTGCGTAAGGGATACGGAAGGCCGCACCAGACCCTCGTCATAGAAGTATAAAGTGTATGATCTGGCTCCAGCATGAACAAGACAGAGTCTGCCTGCTGCAACTGGAAGGTTTTTTTTTTCCATTAGTCTTCTGACTGGTGTGATGTGCACGGCCCCCCCTTCCCAACCCCACTAATTGCTCTCCTGTGTCAGCCTCTTTGTCTGAGAGTACCTCTTGAAACCTACGTCCTCAATTATTTGGCGGATGTATTCCAATCTCTGTCTTCCATTACAGTTTTTGCCCTCTACAACTCCCTCCAGTACCATGGAAGTCATTACCCTGTCTTATCATCCATTCCCTTCTCCTTGTCAGTGTTTTCCACATATTCCTTTCCTTCCCATTTCGCGCAGAACTCCTCATTCCTTATCACAAAAAAAAAATGGCTCTGAGCACTATGGGACTCAACTGCTGTGGTCATAAGTCCCCTAGAACTTAGAACTACTTAAACCTAACTAACCTAAGGACAGCACACAACACCCAGCCATCACGAGGTAGAGAAAATCCCTGACCCCGCCGGGAATCGAAACCGGGAACCCGGGCGTGGGAAGCGAGAACGCTACCGCACGACCACGAGATGCGGGCATTCCTTATCACATCCATGCACCTAATTTTCAACGTTCGTCTGTAACACCACTTCTTCTGTTCCGATTTTCCCACGGTCCATGTTTCACTACTAGGCAGTGCTCCAAAGCACATTCTCATAAATTTCTTCCTCCAATTAAGGCCTATGAAATTAAAGACTATGTTTGATACTAATAAACTTCTCTTTGCCAGGAATGTCCTCTTTGCCATTGTTGGTCTGTTTTTGCTGCCAATGAAGTAGAATTTGTGTATTGATTCTTCTTAAGTGATCTCTTAAATTTCTGCTTACTCTTCATCACTAGTCCATTGTCATCTGAGTCTATATCTGCTCATGGAACCTCTATCTGACCATGATGTATCTGAGTGCTGGTTATGTGCCGAATCACCTGGTCTTTTCCAAGCACACCTCCTCCTCTTTCATTCTTGACCAGAGTATTCACTATTACTAGCTGAAATTTATTACAGAACTCAATCAGTCCGTCTCCTCTCTCATTCCTTGTACCAACCCCATATTCTCCTGTAACCTTTCCTTCCATTCCTTCCCCTAGAACTGAATTCCAGTCTCCCAAGTGATTTTCATCACCCTTTAGGTAATGCATTACGCTTTCAATACGCTCATATACTTTATCTATTTTCAGCTTCCGACTTCGGCGTGTATACCTGAGCTATCTTTATGGTTTGCGTCGATTCTGATAAGAACACCATACCACTGAACTGTTCACAGTAACACACTCTCTGCACTACCTTCCTATTGATAACGAGTCCTACACTTGTTATTCCATTTTCTGCTGCTTTTGAAATTACCTTATACTAAGCTGACCAGACGTCCTTGTCCTCTTTCCGTTTCACTTCTCTGACCCCTACTGTATCTAGATTGAGCCTTTCCATTTCTGTATTCAGATTTTCTAGCTTCCCTACCGCGTTCAAGCTTCTGACGTTGTACGCTTCGACTTGTAGAACGTTATCTTTTCCTCGATAATTCAATCTTTTTCTCATAGTCACCTCCCCCTCGGCATTACCCTCCCGCAGAACCGAATGGGAGACTATTCTGGAATCTTTCGCGAATGGAGAGTGATTTCCATTGCCTTCTTCATCCTCATGTCGTTGATCATTACTGAGTCTTCCGTCTTAAGGGGCAGTTTCTCACCCGAAGGACAAGAGAGCGCCCTGAACCTCTGTCGGCTCTTCCTCCCTCATTGACAATCCGTTGGCAGAATGAGGGTGACTTCTTAAGCCGGAAGCCTTCGGCAGCCAATACTGACTATTAATCAAAATTTAAGCGGTGGTGGGTTTCGAACCTGGGACCGAGGACTTTTGATTACTAATTATTAATCAAATACGCTACCCCTAGACCCCTGGTGTCGTAAGTGGTCTTATAGTTGGTTCTCAACGATCCGAAGCACCACAAGGTCGTCTGGAACTGTCGTCCTGGGATCATTGGCAGAGAGAATATTTCGGCACTGTGTACCAACTTGGGTACGACGTAGTTGTTGACGTAGGCCGCTCGTTGGAGTAGATTCAGGCTACGGTAGAGGTTGTGTTGGATGTGGAATCGCATATCATGAGGCAAATGACGGTAGGTGTATGCCGCCGTACGGTGGGTATGTCCGATAAATATCATACCCAAGCAGTGGAGCTTGTCCACTGCTGGGAACTCCAGTGTCGCTTTGCGTCGGACGCTACGAGCAATGTTCACAATCGCTGATTTGGCCACATTCAGGATCCTTCCCGCTGTTCTTCCATACTGTGGGATCCACGCGATGGCGTTATGTATTTCCGCAGGAGCAGCAAATCGTCCGCGTATGCTCAGCAACAGAAGGTATGGCTGTGTGGGGTGAGTCCTGTGAGGTGGAGTCTTAGGTCTCTGATAAGGGGTTTGAGGGCGATAGTGAACAGTGGACAGTGGACAAGGGACAACCGTGTATGACGGAAAGCCGTATCAGAATCGGTCCTGCCTGTCGTCCGCAGACTGCACTACCTGATGTGGCAATGATAAATAGCCATCGCAGAGTGTCGGCTAATGGCGACGGAAACCGATACGCATCGCCACCGGTAGGATGAATTGCTGTCGCACCCTATCGGAGGCATTATCGAAGTTGATTGATACGAGTGCCACATAGAGGCGGCAGGACGTGGCGAGGGTGACGAGATTCAGACATTTACTCACGGCATATTTTTGGCTGGCATGGCCGCGTGGCCTCTGAGTTGGTGAAAGAATTGAGGGCACTAACGTGTGCATGGGCGCCGCCAGTAGGCATGTAAGGATTTTATAGTGTGCACTGAGATGAGTAAGTGGGCGAAAGCTGATGATCGTCGGGTCTTGAACGGTATGGTTTTTTTCTTGTTGTGATGTGGCCCGCCGCGAATTGCACTCCTGTGCCAAACTTCTCATCTAAGAGTAGCACTTGAAACCTGTGTTCTCAATTATTCGCTGGCTTTATCCCAATCTCTGTCTTTCTCTGCAGTTGCCAGTCTCTAAAACTTCCTCTCGTACCGTGGAAGTTATTTCATGATGTCTTAACAGATGTCCTATTATTTTTTTCTTCTTGTCCGCGTTTTCCACTATTTCCATTCCTCATCCATACTGCGGATAACTATCCCATTCCTTACCTTATCAGCCACCTAATTTCTAACATTTTTCGATAGCACCACATATCAAGTGCTTCGATTCTCTTCCGTTCCGGTTTTCCCACAGTCATATTTCACTACTAATCAGAGACACTGTACCACTGAACTGTTCGCTGTAATTCTCACTCTGCTCTACGTTCCTGTTCATAAGGAATCCTACTGCCGTTATACCATTCTCTGCTGCTGTTAATATTGCCCTACACTCATCTGACCATAAATTCTTGTCTTCTTTCCATTTCACTGCATTGATCCCCCCTAGATACCAGCTACACCACTCTCCGCAGAAAAGTTCTGTTCTGAGTACATTGGTGCATCGAGCGGAAGCTGCTTCAGACGCTGAGAGCCTCCCAAAGGAACTGAGCTACTTACGGAAAGTCTTCAAAGAAAACGGCTATAACAACCGCCATATTTCACAAGCCATCTTGCCGAAGAAACATAAGCAGAAGACCTCCGAGGAGGGCACGAAGAAGCATGCGTGCTTGCCGTTCAGTGGCTCAATAACGGGAAAGATTAGCCGGCTTCTAAAGAAGCATAAAATCAATACGGTTCTTAGGGCACCGTCTAAAATTCGACAGCTAATGAGGCCTGTGAAAGACGATGTTGGAGTCACAACGCCAGGAGTATATAAAATACCGTGTGGGTGTGGACATTCTATATCGGACAGACTGCACGTACTGTTGAACAGCGCCATGTGGAACATGCACATATTTTCGCCTACGGTATCCTGAGAAATCAGCGGTGGCGGAACATGCTACATAAAACGGACATCGTATTGCATTTGCCGAGACCTCTGTTAGTACTCGGTCTACTAGTTTCTGGGACAGTGTTATAAAAGAAGCGATCGAGTTAAACATTTCTGACAACACAATAAAGACGGTGGGCTGCAGCTAAGTACAGCGTGGAAATCGGCCACGGGAAAGCTGAAGCGGACGCGGCGTGCGCACAATGAAAACATTACCGTATATGGTGCTGGAGCGAGCACCAGTGTCGTCACTGAAGACAGCGTGGCTACATGAGGACGGCAGCAGCAACCATTCGACAATGGCCGAGGAGAACTCGGTCGAAAGCTCGTGGATTTCAAACCACTTGACGGGGTTGGAAGCCCGAGAACATTTTATCAATATACTGTATATCATCGCGAAATTATGCATTTGTATACGGTAGAAGGGACACATAATATTCCATCGGAATTTCTAAAAGCATTTTGCGACGTAGCAACAAAACGTCTATACAAGTGGGTGGGCAGAATGTATGATACAGGCAGTATATCATCAGACTTTCGGTAAAACATCATCCACACAATTGCCAAGATAGTAAGAGCCAACAAGTCCTAGAATTCCAGAATGAGATTTTCACTCTGCAGCGGAGTGTGCGCTGATATGAAACTTCCTGGCAGATTAAAACTGTGTGCCGGACCGAGACTCGAACTCGGGACCTTTGCCTTTCGCGGGCAAATCTGCCAGAACGTTTCATATCAGCGCACACTCCGCTGCAGAGTGAAAATCTCATTCTGGAAACATCCTCCAGGTTGTGGCTAAGCCATGTCTCCGCAATATCTTTTCTTTCAGGAGTGCTAGTTCTGCAAGTTTCGCAGGAGAGCTTCTGTTAAGTTTGGAAGGTAGGAGATGAGGTACTGGCAGAAGTAAACCTGTGAGGATGGAGCGTGAATCGTGCTTGGGTAGCTCAGTTGGTAGAGCACTTGCCCGCGAAAGGCAAAGGTCCCGAGTTCGAGTCTTGGCCCGGCACACAGTTTTAATCTGCCAGGAAGTTTCAAGTCCTAGAATTATCGCAAAATCAGATTAACAGCTCATGCATCCAAGCTGCTGTAGAGAATAATATTCAGATGAATCGAGAAGAAAGTTAAGGATCTACACTCCTGGAAATTGAAATAAGAACACCGTGAATTCATTGTCCCAGGAAGGGGAAACTTTATTGACACATTCCTGGGGTCAGATACATCACATGATCACACTGACAGTACCACAGGCACATAGACACAGGCAACAGAGCATGCACAATGTCGGCACTAGTACAGTGTATATCCACCTTTCGCAGCAATGCAGGCTGCTATTCTCCCATGGAAACGATCGTAGAGATGCTGGATATAGTCCTGTGGAACGGCTTGCCATGCCATTTCCACCTGGCGCCTCAGCTGGACCAGCGTTCGTGCTGGACGTGCAGACCGCGTGAGACGACGCTTCATCCAGTCCCAAACATGCTCAATGGGGGACAGATCCGAAGATCTTGCTGGCCAGGGTAGTTGACTTACACCTTCTAGAGCACGTTGGGTGGCACGGGATACATGCGGACGTGCATTGTCCTGTTGGAACAGCAAGTTCCCTTGCCGGTCTAGGAATGGTAGAACGATGGGTTCGATGCCGGTTTGGATGTACCGTGCACTATTCAGTGTCCCCTCGACGATCACCAGTGGTGTACGGCCAGTGTAGGAGATAGCTCCCCACACCATGATGCCGGGTGTTGGCCCTGTGTGCCTCGGTCGTATGCAGTCCTGATTGTGGCGCTCACCTGCACGGCGCCAAACACGCATACGACCATCATTGGCACCAAGGCAGAAGCGACTCTCATCGCTGAAGACGACACGTCTCCATTCGTCCCTCCATTCACGCCTGTCGCGACACTACTGGAGGCGGGCTGCACGATGTTGGGGCGTGAGCGGAAGACGGCCTAACGGTGTGCGGGACCGTAGCCCAGCTTCATGGAGACGGTTGCGAATGGTCCTCGCCGATACCCCAGGAGCAACAGTGTCCCTAATTTGCTGGGAAGTGGCGGTGCGGTCCCCTACGGCACTGCGTAGGATCCTACGGTCTTGGCGTGCATCCGTGCGTCGCTGCGGTCCGGTCCCAGGTCGACGGGCACGTGCACCTTCCGCCGACCACTGGCGACAACATCGATGTACTGTGGAGACCTCACGCCCCACGTGTTGAGCAATTCGGCGGTACGTCCACCCGGCCTCCCGCATGCCCACTATACGCCCTCGCTCAAAGTCCGTCAACTGCACATACGGTTCACGTCCACGCTGTCGCGGCATGCTACCAGTGTTAAAGACTGCGATGGAGCTCCGTATGCCACGGCAAACTGGCTGACACTGACGGCGGCGGTGCACAAATGCTGCGCAGCTAGCGCCATTCGACGGCCAACACCGCGGTTCCTGGTGTGTCCGCTGTGCCGTGCGTGTGATCATTGCTTGTACAGCCCTCTCGCAGTGTCCGGAGCAAGTATGGTGGGTCTGACACACCGGTGTCAATGTGTTCTTTTTTCCATTTCCAGGAGTGTATTAGATGACGACCAGTTTGGTTTAGGAAAGTTAAAGGCACCAGAGGGGCAGTTCTGACGTTACGGCTGATAATCGAAGCAAGAACGAAGAAAAATGACACTTTTATTGGACCAGTCGACCAGGAAGACGCTTTCGACAATCTAACATGATGAAAGATGTTCGAAATTGTGAGAAAAATAGGTGTAAGCTATAGGGGGCGACAGGTAATATACAATATGCGCAAGAACCAAAGGGGAACAATAAAACCGGAAGAATAAGAACGAAGTGCTCGGATTTAACATGGATGTAGTCTTTTTGTCCTACTGTTTAGAAGAAGCAATGATGAAAATAAAAGAAAGGTTCAAGAGTCGGATCAAAATCCAACGTGAAATGATATCAATGAAAAGATTCGCTGATAACATTGCTATACTCAGTGAAAGTGAACAACAGTTACAGAATGTGTTGAATATAATGAACGGTCTAGTGAGTAATGAATATGGACTGAGAGTACATTGCAGAAAGACGAAAGTAATGAGCAGCAGCAGAAATGAGAATAGGGAGAATCTCTACACCAGAATTCGGGATCACGAAGCAGCCGAAGTTAAGAAATTCTGCTTCCTAGGCAGCGAAAAGTCCACGAGGGACGGAGCAATGAGGACATAAGAAGGGAACGTACACTGCGAAAATGATATTCCTGGCCAAGAGAAGCGTCCTAGAGTGAAACTTGGGTCTTAATTTTACGAAGAAATTTCTGAGAATGTTTGGAGCACAGCATCGTATGGTACGGAAATATGGACTTCGGGAAAATCGAAACAGAAGAGAATCACAGCCTGTGACAGATGGTGCTAAGAAGAAAGTAGAATATTTTGTGGATTCGTAAGGTAAGAAATGAGGATATTCTCCGCATAATCGGCGAGGAAAGGACATCTAATGAGACATCAGGGAATAACTACCATAGTACTATAAGTAGTTGTAGAGGGAAAATTTTAGAGGAAGGCAGCAACTGGAATACATCCAGCAGGTAATTAAGGACCTACGTTGCATGTGCTGCTCTGAGATGAAAAGAATAGCACAGGAAAGGTTTTCGTGGTGGTCCGCATCAAACCAGAAAAATGATGACTCAAAAAACAATTAATCATTGTCATATTGATACAAACAACAATTGTCTCCAAACTGTTCTTCCACTTTTTGCACCCACAGCCACAGCCTGAGGGATGTTTCCAGAATGAGATTTTCACTCTGCAGCGGAGAGTGCGCTGATATGAAACTTCCTGGCAGATTAAAACTGTGTGCTGGACCGAGACTCGAAATCGCGACCTTTGCCTTTCGGGGGTAAGTGCTGTACCAATTGGGCTACCCAAGTACTACTTACGCCCCCCCCCCCCCTCTCCCTCCTCACAGCTGTATTTCCAGCAGTACCTCGTCTTGGTACTGACTATCGTGTAGCTTATGAGGAGCTCGAAAGCCATTCTACACCATTCTTTTTAAGTCCCTACACACAGTGTTTGTGCTGGTAGGACAGTTGGTAATAATTTTGAACTCACGAGTGATTCCTTCTGCTCATGAGATTATTACAACCAGTCTCCGTAATACTCGACGATCCCCGTCCGTCAGTACATGAGATATGCCTGGTCTCCGTTTTGCTGTGGTTGTTCCTTCGCGTTACCACTGCATAGTCAGATCACCAACAGTCAACTTCCAGAATGAGATTTTTACTCTGCAGCGGAGTGTGCGCTGATATGAAACTTCCTGGCAGATTAAAACTGTGTGCCCGACCGAGACTCGAACTCGGGACCTTTGCCTTTCGCGGACAAGTGCTCTACCATCTGAGCTACCGAAGCACGACTCACGCCTGATACTCACAGCTTTACTTCTGCCAGTACCTCGTCTCCTACCTTCCAAACTTTGCAGAAGCTCTCTTAACAGTCAACTTAGTTAGCTCTTCAAGGATCTGTTCCTCAGGTGACATGAAATGACTAGTCAACGTTCGAAGTGACAAAGCACTCCTCGGTAACCAGCTCTGCTATTACTACATGTCTACTGCCAATTCTGTACTCCCCTCTTCCTGTTATATTGTCTTATCCGCTTCGTGTGAAGACTTCTGGTGCAGATTCTTTTGATCAAATAATGCTTACAGGCTGTCAACATCAATGAGCTAGGACATTTAGATGTAGCCTAAATGGAAGTTTTGTTATTTTTGAAACAACCTCGCAGCTAAAAACGTTCAAATTCAGCTGGTCCAGTAAGTGACATTAATTGAGCCACCGTCTGCATGGTAACGTGATTGTAACGAACGAGTTTTATATTTAGAGCAGTAATGACAATTTAGGATCTTTACTAAGCTGCATACTTAAAGCAGTCCCACATAACAAATACTGCACTTTGTTTGTTTACATTACCTCTGACAACCCTCAAACACCTTTAACTGGAAGACCAACAGTAGTCACAGGAGATAATTTCGCCGGCTGACTCTGAAGCAAACCAATCGCTGTATCATGTGTGAGATACAGAGGCGAGCGAGTGCGCCGGGACTTACCCCAGTTCGCTGCTAGTAGCGCCACGTCACATTAACGCGTCTGCGTGTAGCGCACAAGTATTACACCACAATTTAGTATTAAATTAAAAATCAAAATTCATGTCTAAAATTTCGTTAATTTTTAGTTTACTGTAATAATGTTCCAAATACCAAGTCTTGATGTTCTAAACTTGATAGTTTACGGAAAAATGCCGTTTTAAGAGAAAAATCAGAGGCGCTAAATAATGACGCTAGGAATCCAGAATTTGGTCAGAAGGTGCAGTTAGAAGTTATAAATAAGTCATGCTGGTTTCCAAAACCATAAAACAAAAATTAACGCGAGAATCCACGTTTTTCGGGAAAATCAGAGGCGCTAAATAATGGACTTGAAAATTTGTTATTTGCTTCAGTACACACCAAAAATAATAACAGAGAGTCCACGTTAATCTACCTCTTATAGTTTTTGAGTAATTTAATAATAACTAATTTTGTAACTAAAATGTACCTAAGTGTTGTAGATTAAGTACTTGAAATTTTAATTATAGAGAATTTTGGTTAAACCAGATCATCAAATGTATCAAATAATAGAGCTACACCAAGTTTAAGACTTGTAACATAAATAGCAAATTATATAAGTCTTAGCAAAGGTATGGTTCAGAGGTAAAAATCTACCGTTAGTTCCACTAAAAAAATTCTGCTAAGCAAAGTTTTCATTCTAGCGAGCTGAACTTTTCTACGTGATTTCAAACTGCTTATCGGCATACCAGCAAAAATTAAGAAGTTTCTGAAGTAAGTGGTAACTATATTATTAAAGATTATGTGTCCGAGATAGCGGTCGTTTGTAGATTGCCGCCGTATGCAAATAGACAGAGACAACAGATGTTTTCTCGGCAGTACGCACCGGCACCTTATAAATACAGCCCCAGAAGCAGTAGGAAGGTTTACTTCGCTCTCAGACACTGTGAGACGTCCGAGCCGAACTGTGACAAGCGCGTATTTGGCAGTGAAAACGGATAGTGAACTCGCGAGGACTGTACACCGTCCTGGATTGTTTAGAATTCGGTAAAATAACTGTTAGTGTGCCGTCCGTGTGAAATTCAATTCCGCGTGGCAAGTGGGGAATTTATTTCCACTTTTATGGCGAGCATTAATTTTTGAACATTTATTGCGAACTTTCAATTGAGTGATGTTAGTCAGGGCGAAAAACAATCTGGTAGGAAGTTACCGTAGAGGTCGCCTCTGAACTGCTAAAGGTGCCGTAAGATTATAAAGAGTTGTTTTCAATTGAACATAACGCAATTTTAAGTCTTGTTAGTGAGAAACTTTAATTAAATTAAATCTTGATTGGAACTTCAAATTTTTTCTGAAGTCATAGTCCTGATCCCGCAAAGAAATGGGAAATAGACACTTTTCTTTCAGTGGGCTGAACTGGAGTGTGGTCGTGCAGACTGGAAACTAAGGTCAGTATGTTTCCCTTCACTTTCTGGCTGACCACCAAATTAGTTGCCAAGCTCACGTGATTAAGGACGGCATCAAAACTTTAAACCAGTGAAGTAACGTACTCACCGCCCCACAATTCTTTTATAAATATATTAGCTTCAGTATTTCCATTATTGTTCCCTTGTTTCTAAATGAGAACAGACACGGTGCTTTAAACTCCTGCTAAAAGATATTTCGAAAATTTCAAGTTTCTAGACAGTCTTTTTTTTATCGTTGAGTTGATCAAAGCTTCCATTAGAGCATCAGAACTGTGGAACGTGTAAAATTTTATCTCACATATTTTAATTACAGCATTCCAAACCAGGTTACGCATTTAAATTTCTACCTCTCTTTACGCAGCAACGCCAGCTGGTCAAACTACGGAATTGATGGAATCCATTAACGCAAAATTAAAAATCGCGGCACGGAATTTAAGCCTACTAATTTCTCTTCCACAGTTAGAGCTAATGCGTGTACCTAGTGCGATGTGACCCGTCTTAATAAAATTTTTATTTTACGCCGTCTAATGAAGAGAACGCATCTGACTCCGGCACCACATTTGTGAAAATAGCTTATTTAGTTTTCAGATACAAATATAGCAGCAATTCTTTTCTCAATACAATCTTAAGGTGCTTTAATTAAGATCCCAGGCTATCGTGATGTGAAACTCTCTGAGTTCTGTGTAATAAAGTGTCTAAGAAAGAACGCTTCTGAGGCGGATTGTGGGAACACAACTTACTTAACGGTCTGTGCGTTTGGGTATTCCGTACACAAAATGACCCAACTGTCCATCGAACCTCCGTTGAACGGTAATGTAAATCAGGTGGACGTTCCTACATTCAACTCCTGTTGCAATACATGATTTTCTTCGAGAGCTCGTGTTTTAATTTTATAAAAAGATCCCACCCGATGAAAGAGTGATGCAAAATCTGATAAGCTTGTGATCTCGTGCTCATTTATATTTACTGCCACACAGTGAAAATATGAAGTTCTCATTATCATAAATAGTGCCCAGAGCCTCCTTTTCCGTTTGAGAAAAAGTAAGCTATGTCGTCTTTAACTTTTCTGATGCGTGTGCTATTACCTATTCTGTGTTTTTGAGAAGGAACCTCTCTGATGTCGTGCTCTAATGCACGAAACCTAATGTTCCTTTGGGATGTGCGTGGCTAGACCAGGAACTGCCAAATGAAAAATTTTCTTAGCGTGAGAACTACTTTATGCTGTTCCTGGGACCATTCAAATTTGACAGCTTTCTTTCTTCGGACATTAAAAACAATAAATATATCTGTCAGATTTTGAGATTGTTTATTGCAAAATTATTGACCTTGTCTAAAAATGATTCTTATTCTTTGAAACTTATAGGGAAGTGCGTCGTCTTGCTGTTATGTCATTCGACTGGCGACGCAGTATTCCACTGTGGGTTGAAAACAGTGAACATTGCCTCAAATGTCACTTGAGATTACTGCGTTGCTGTATGCAACATGAAGTTTCGAAAATGATTTCGTTTTATGCACCAATTTCAATGTTGTTTCGCAAGTATTTAATGACCTTAGAATATTGTGACTGAATTACTCTTCTTAGTACTAAAATATCACTTGAACACTTGTAATTTCGAACAGTAAGCAGATTAAGTGGTGGAGGCCGAAAGGCGTATTAAGGATCTTCATTTTTTGGTGGTTTCAGTGTCTTTGTTAATACAGTGTTGTATTTTCATATTACAGTGTCCTACAGATATATAAGCATGTCTGAAGGACGCGCAACCATTTGTGATGTATCCATGCTTCGATTGGCTAAAACGACAATAAAATGTTTTGTGGGGGAATCACGAAATGTCCGAGTGTAAGGGTTGTGGACTCGGTGACATGTGGAAGTTTGGGTCGGTCGTACAGGTGTGCTCAGATAGCCGATGTGGTTAACGTAACTGCTCGCGGTAAGTGGGAAATCTAGGTTCCATTTTCGGTCCGGAACAGATTTTCATCGATCGCAAATACCTGACATCAGTCCGGATACGCAAAATGAGAATCTATTGCAAGACCTTTGCTTGTCTTCAAATTTTGTTAATAGTTAACTGTAAGCAGGCTTCTGCTGAATCTTTTCTGTGGAAATTCTGGTTCTTCTGAAGAAGGAAAGTGGTGCGATACCTACAACAAACTGAACTTTTACTGTAGACCGGAAATCGTGCAGACTCTCAATAATCCGTTTTGTATGAATTATGAATAAAGACATGAAAGTCATGAACCATTGGCCTGATGAAATAAAAGCGATGGGTTGCTAAACTCATCGATTGTCTCTTCTTTTCATAATCATTGTGGTGCAGTTCTTCTTGTTATGTCCTTGCTTGCTACGAAATGTGAAGAGGAATTCCGCCCTAAGCAAGACACATTTTTTTTCTGTTTTGTTTTACCCAGACATGTTTCAGCATATTTTATGCTATCTTCAATGGGTTATTTTTTATTTTCCAACAGTAAAATTGTTGTTACATATTAAAATGTAGCGAAACTTTGGTACATAATATTTACAATTCTGAATGAATAATTATTGTACAATATTATACATAATTTATTCGTAGTTCACAGTCGAGATATTTAATAACGACCTGAATCACTAATGTGTTGTTTATAACATTATGACGTAGTTCTATTTATAGCAAAAAGAGTGAATGTAGATATTAAAGCTTACATGATACTATTGGACATTTATTTTGGTAGCTATTCTGCTACACAATCTACAACTTCTCATCTACAAACAGCAAAACGTAATTTTTATGTTTCTGTTTATTATGCATTTACAAACGGAAATGAGTATATATCACGTTTTACGTGTATAACTTACGGTTTTGATATTGTGGTGCTTTCTCATATGTTGTTGGCAAAGTGAATAGACAGATTTCGTGACCTATGGTCGTTTGACACTGCACTTTCTCCGGTTTTCCAAAACGTAGGCAGAGTTTTCGCCGCCATTACGTGTTTTAATACTACACAGCCACAACAACACGCAATGTACGTGGCTACTGGCAGTGGTGGTCACGAGAATGTACGGCCGCAAAAAGACCCGACTCCGGACAGCCGCGTGGATTTACCGTGAGGGAAGATCATCGTATAAGGCGTATGGCTCTGGCGAATCGTACTGCTACTGCAGCAGCAATCTGGGCAGTCGTTGGCACCACAGTCACACGACTAACTGTTACAAGGACAGCTCCGAGATAAGAGCCCTGTGACTAAACGAGCATTTCGCTCTCATGTAAGTATATAGCAGAAAGAGTCAGCATTCAGGAATTGTGAAACGAACCCTGTCGTCCAGGACCGGATGCCAAAAAGGGCGCAGATTCACCACGAGATGGAACTGACTGGCGTTTATTGTCTATTGGGGCATAAGCGCTATAGTGTGCGATGAGACAGACGAGAACCTACGTCATAGGAAAACCCAGTAGAAGCATTTTGTGGCCAAGGAGACGTAGCAGTGTTAAATATGGCGGACCTAATATCGGCCATAAAGGGAAGCATTAATGAAAATTATTTAATTCTGTAGAAGTACAGGCAATGAAGCGACAGTATTTTTAATCTACCATCCTTCATAAATTTTCATGGTGATCCCAATAAAACTTGAATATTGATCATATTTATAATAGTTTAGAACCTACTATTACAGTGAAATTAACAAGTTTTGTGACAAAGACCTGGATGCTAAAATCTGAACACTTTGGTCGATCTTAACGATCGATATTTCATATAGAAGGGCATCATTAAAATGACAAATGTTGTAAATATCTAATCTGTGACTTTATTTGTTTAAAAGATATAGTATATTTAAATTATCAGTATTTTCAGTTAGGCATCAGATCATCATTTCCTCCACACATGACACCTTATTGCATCGCTAGG
The DNA here is from genome assembly GCF_023864345.2 of Schistocerca serialis cubense. Classification (NCBI taxonomy): domain Eukaryota; kingdom Metazoa; phylum Arthropoda; class Insecta; order Orthoptera; family Acrididae; genus Schistocerca; species Schistocerca serialis. Next base: position 292,780,082 of record NC_064641.1, read on the forward strand.
TAACAGAATATTTGTTGTAAAGTTTAGTGCATAATACTTACTTTGTTCTTTATTTATTTATCAGAAAGCACATTGGTGCCAGGCTACTGGCCGTGACATTCAAAATTAAGAAGGAAATTATATTGGTTTTATGTAAAAGAATTTAACGATTATTGTTGTTGTTGTTGCGCTCTTCAGTCCTGGGACTGGTTTGATGCAGCTCTCCATGCTACTCTATCCTGTGCAAGCTTCTTCAACTCCCAGTACCTACTGCAACCTACATCCTTCTGATTCTGTTTAGTGTATTCAGATCTTGGTCTCCCTCTACGATTTTTACCCTCCACGCTTCCCTCCAATACTAAATTGGTGATCCCTTGATGCCTCAGAACATGTCCCACCAACCGATCCCTCCTCCTAGTCAAGTTGTGCCACAAACACTTCTTCCCCCCAATCCTATTCAATACGTCCTCATTAGTTATGTGACCTACCCACCTAATCTTCAGCATTCTTCTGTAGCACCACATATTCACCTCTTGTCCAAACTATTTATCGTCCATGTTTCACTTCCATACATGGCTACGCTCCATACAAATACTTTCAGAAACGACTTCCTGACACTTAAATTTATACTCGATGTTAACAAATTTCTCTTCTTCAGAAAGGCTTTCCTTGCCATTGCCAGTTTACATTTTATATCCTCTCTACTTCGACCATCATCAGTTATTTTGCTCCCCAAACAGCAAAACTCCTTTACTACTTTAAGTGTCTCATTTCCTAATCTAATACCCTCAGCATCACCCGACTTAATTCGACTACATTCCATTATCCTCGTTTTGCTTTTGTTGATGTTCATCTTAATTCCTCCTTTCAAGACACTCTCCATTCCGTTCAACTGCTCCTACAGGTCCTTTGCTGTCTCTGACAGAATTACAATGTCAGTGGCGAACATCAAAATTTTTATTTCTTCTCCATGAATTTTAATACCTACTCTGAATTTTACTTTTGTTTCCTTTACTGCTTGCTCAATATACAGATTGAATAGCATCGGGGAGAGGCTACAACCATGTCTCACTCCCTTCCCAACCATTGCTTCCGTTTCATGCCCCTCGACTCTTATAACTGCCATCTGGTTTCTGTACAAATTGTAAATAGCCTTTCGTTCTCTCAATTTTACCCCTGCCACCTTCAGAGTTTGAAAGAGAGTATTCCAGTCAACATTGTCAAAAGCTTTCTCTAAGTCTACAAATGCTAGAAACGTAGGTTTGCCTTTCCTTAATCTAGCTTCTAAGATAAGTCGTAGAGTCAGTATTGCCTCACGTGTTCCAATATTTCTACGGAATCCAAACTGATTTTCCCCGAGGTCGGCTTCTACGAGTTTTTCCATTCGTGTGTAAAGAATTCGCGTTAGTATTTTGCATCCGTGATTTATTAAACTGATTCTCGGGTAATTTTCACATCTGTCGGCACTTACTTTCTTTGGGATTGGAATTATTATATTCTTCTTGAAGTGTGAGGGTATTTCACTTGTCTCATGCCTTTTGCTCACCAGATGGTAGAGTTTTGTCAGGACTGCCTCTCCCAAGACTTTCAGTAGTTCTAATGGAATGCTGTCTACTCCCCAGGCCTTGTTTCGACTCAGGTCTTTCAGTGCTCTGTCAAACTCTTCACGCGGTATCCTATCTCTAATTTCATCTTCATCTACATCCTCTTCCATTTCCATGATATTGTCCTCAAGTACATCACCCTTGTATAGACCCTATATATACTCCTTCCACCTTTCTGCTTTCCCTTCTTTTCTTAGAACTAGGTTTCCATCTGAGCTCTTGATATTCATACAAGTGGTTTTCTTTTCTCTAAAGGTCTCTTTTATTTTCCTGTAGGCAGTATTACCTATCTTACCACTAGTGAGATAAGCCTCTACATCCTTACATTTGTCCTCTAGCCATCCCTGTTTAGCCATTTTGCGCTTCCTGTCGATATCATTTTTGAGACGTTTGTATTCCTTTTTGCCTGCTTCATTTACTGCATTTTTATATTTTCTCCTTTCATCAGCTAATTTCAATATTTCTTCTGTTACACAAGGATTTCTACCAGCCCTCGTCTTTTTACCTACTAGATCCTCTGCTGCCTTCACTACTTCATCTCTCAAAGCTACCTATTTTTCCTCTACTGTATTTCTTTCCCCCATTCCTGTCAATTGTTCCCTTATGCTCTCCCTGAAACTCTGTACAACCTCTGGTTTAGTCAGTTTATCCAGGTCCCATCTCCTTAAATTCCCACCTTTTTGCAGTTTCTTCAGTTTTAATCTACAGTTCATAACCAATAGATTGTGGTCAGAGTCTACATCTGCCCCTGGAAGTGTCTTAAAATTTAAAACCTGGTTCCTAAATCTCTGTCTTACCATTATATAATCTCTCTGAAACCTGTCAGTATCTCCATGCTTCTTCCATGTATACAACCTTCTTTTATGACTCTTGAACCAAGTGTTAGCTATGATTATGTTGTGCTCTGTGCAAAATTCTACGAGGCGGCTTCCTCTTTCATTTCTTAGCGCCAATCCGTATTCACCTCCTACGTTTCCTTCTCTCCCTTTTCCTACTACCGAATTCCAGTCACCCAAGACAATTAAATTTTCGTCTCCCTTCACTACCTGAGTAATTTCTTTTATTTCATCATACATTTCTTCAATTTCTTCGTCATCTGCAGATCTAGTTGGCATATAAACTTGTACTACTGTAGTAGGCGTGGGCTTCGTGTCTATCTTGGCCACAATCATGCGTTCACTATGCTGTTTGTAGTAGCTACCTGCACTCCCATTTTTGTATTCATTATTAAACCGACTCCTGCATTACCCTATTTGATTTTGAATTTATAACCCTGCATTCGCCTGACCAAAAGTCTTGTTCCTCCTGCCAGCGAACTTCACTAATTCCTACTATATCTAACTTTAACCTATCCATTTACCTTTTTTAAATTTTCTAACCTACCTGCTCGATTATGGGATCTGACATTGCACGCTCCGATCCGTAGAACGCCAGTTTTCTTTCTCCTGATAACCCCTCCGTTGTGATTGCATCTACGGCACGGCTATCTGTATCGTTGAGGCACGCAAGCCTCCCCACCAACGGCAAGGTCCATGGTTCTTGGTTTTGTAGAAACTACAAACGTTTATTATCTAATAAATATTATTGTTACTTTATTTAGAACGTGAAAATGGTCAAGCTTTGATTATTAAAATACGTTAAAATGTAAAATAATGTAGAATAAGCTGTTGCCAATTAGATGGACGGCTTCAGGAAAGGGAACTGCGTTAGCCAATTGAGCGAAAACGTTCGGCGCGCGGGAAAAGCGGTCGGAGACAGGCAGGGGACAGTTCTGGTCCAAACACCAAAGAGGACAGTTCGGCTGGAGACACCAAAGGTATAGTTCCGATTGAGACGCGAAAGCGGACAGTCGGTCTTTAGGCTGCTAGGAAGTGAAACGACTTAGAAAACGTAACGTTGTGTGGTATCGCGGGACATGTGAATGATGGAACTGTGCCAGATGGGTATGCGCTCGAGTGCAATAGTAATTCTAAATACGACCACGTCCACTATTAGTTTGGTTTCTGAATAAACATTATTCTGATAAAATCGCAACTGTGTGGCCTACATCATTTATGGGTCGTTAATTTAATTCCCGCTATTATTATTAGTGTTACTATATGGGCAGGGCAGAGTAGAGGTCTGTTCTGTTTTCTGACGATAACTGGTTCTGACTCAGTGCCAGTGATGGCCGCGTATTGGACAGAAGGAGGCCAGTTGAGGGCCTATAACTAACTTGCCTGTATGCTAGACACATTGGATCTACACCAGGAACTATGGTCTCTGGTGCAATTTCGTATGACAGCAGAAACGATCTCGTGTTCATCCCATTCACCCTGATAGCAAAATGTGTGTGTCAGTCCAGTGATTTGATCTGTTGTACTACCATTCATGAAGAGCCTTAAAGAGGGTGTATTCCAAGAGGATAACGCTTTCTCAAGTACGGCTGTTGTAACGCAGCATGCTTTACAGAGTGTCGCCATGTCGCCTTTGCCTGCTCGATCATCAGATCTGTCTCCAGTCGAGTACATATAGGACATCATCGGAGGATAACTCCAGCGTCATCCACAAAGAGCTTTAACCTTCCCTGTACTGATCGATCAAGTGCAAGAGGTATGAAGTTACATCCCACGAACTGACATCTGGCACCTGCAAAACCAATGCGTACTCATTTGCATGCTTCAGTTCAGCAGTCTTTTACTAATGCACCAGTATATCGCACTTGTAGTGGCTTATCTCGGGCTTATATTAACCTGTACTCTTGTAGTTGATACTCTTGTAGTTGACCTGTGTGGGGTTGGGCTCGCGTACCTTGATTTCTGGCATTATTGACTGGTGCTACTATTGGCAGCCCGAATAGATTGCCACTTTGTCGCTGATTATTTCTGGCAGAGCGTGTACTAGTGGAGGCCTTGAGCACTGTTGGTGGGGCAGTAAGAGGGAGGCAGCGACTGACAGCAGTATGGAAGGCAACATGGGCCGAGTTCCAGACTTAGTGTGTCAGTCGGCAATTTTCTTTGTATATGGCAAGACTTCATGTAACTGGTGAATTGGAGGTACGACATTGAGCTGAGTACGGCGATCTTCTGTCTGCACTCGCTGCTTTTTCTGGCTTTGATATTCCTTGCTGTGAGGAAATGGATGCTGCAAGCAGCATTGGATATTTCCAGGATTATCAAATGTCGGCCACATCGTGTGTTTATGGTCAGCATTTCTCACACCACGTTACGCCAGCTTCTATAGCCAGTACTTGGTGGGTTCCTAAAATATTTGTTTGAGCGTAACTATCTCAGCTAAGGATCTGTTACTTCAGATTATTTTTCCGATCAGTAGAATATTTGGCGGTATATGTAATTGTGCCTATATTGGGGATTTCTGTATACCACTGAGAGCTTCATTGTAGTGTATTTGTGTTGGCTATATGTAGTGTGAAATACTAAATTTAGTGGTCAACCTTGATGTTAGATTTTCCAATTGATATGGCTATTAGCTTTTTCGTGCCATAGTGTTCTGGGAAAGTTTTTCGGCAACTTAGGTGTTTTCGAGGCTTTTGTATTTAATGTTTTATGTTATATTTTCTTTACTTTAACAAAAATTTCCTATATTTAATATATGTCTTAAAATTGTGTTGTAGATTTCTATGTCTAATTACCTTGGAAGGAAGCATTGCTTGTAAGATCTAATTATTTAGTAGAGCCTGGTAGATGTAAATTTGTCATTTTCCTTACCTAACTGTTTGGTTCACGCAAGGTTCCTTGCCTTGTGGTTTGACTACAGTACCGTCAGATCTTATTCTCTTGGTATTTATTAACTTTCCCATTATCAAATTTTATGCAGATAAATAGTTTAAAAGAAATTACGTTTGCCACCACTGCACATTCCTGGTATTTTGCAAATTTGGTTAAAGATAAATGTCTGAAATTTGGTGGCATATTAAGAGGCTTCATGCTGACCGTTCCTCGAGAAAGGCCGATTAATATTTGCTTAACTTGTATGTTTGGTCTGTGTTTCACCCAAGTGTCGTTTGTTAGCAGCCCTACTTAGTCTTCTGAGCTGTACGGTACACACACAGTGGAGATAATAAGCTCTTTCCTACTTGTGCTTCACGGAAGCTGGTCGATGTCGCTACTCTCCACAAGCTGTACGTGCGACGCATGCTTTCATACACAGGGCCTACAAAGCGCGGTGCGCGTCCATGAAGCATCACAGTCGACCTTCCTATTTGCGAACGAACACGTTTCTTGTAGGCGTTCTGGGTGTTGCGGTGACCAGAAGTAAGGACTGCGATGAATCGTGGTTCAGCACTATCGCAGGTAGCCATCATCAGCGAACATGGCGCCGAGCTGAGGAAGGGTCCCATTTCTTATTCTTGAGGAACTCCTGGCCTCATGGTGTGGGGAGCAGTCGCTTGTGACTTCATGTCACGGCTGGTACTTACTGGCTGAGCGGCTCTGGCGGCACAAGGGTACCCCAGTGCATACCCTGCCTCCTCATACATTACTTCTCATGCGTTAGTACAGTGTTGCCATTTTTCAACAGGGCGATGCTAGGCCACAAATGTTACGTGTCTATATTGTGACGCAGGAATTAATACGTGTGGAAAGCGGTTCTGCTATAGCTTTTTAAGTGAATGTAATTTATTTGGCTAGTCCTATGCCCATAAGGTGGGTGGAAAACCACCCGCCCGCTCTATTTGCGTTAGTGTAGGAGTAGCTCGGATCTTAACCTTAAATAGCGCGTCTTTCTAGCGCGTTGGTCACAGTTTTAGAGAGGCCGCTGCTCCCCTGTACGTACTACCCTCTTTACATACTGTCCTCTGGTGGTACTCCACCCGACCTTGTTAATACTGTTAATTTTTTGTTGTATTTCAGAGTACACCACAATTGTGCACAAAACTATTCACCACCCCAGAAGAGGATATAGAGAAGTTGCAAAAGCAAATGGTGATGGATTCTTATCAGGATGAAGATAATTTTAATGATTCTTGTTCAGAAGCGTGGGCTGGCGTATTATCTGATGATGAGGTCATCGACGAGCAATTCGAACCTCAGCAGGGATTCCTTCGAGTAGAGCTACCCGAAGACGACGAAGAATCTAGATATCTTACGCTAGGTAAGGATTTAGAAACAATATGTACCAACTCAACTCATGTCTAAATATGCCAAAACGTCTGCAAAATTTTTCTCAAAACACATTCCATCACGTAAGAGTACTGCTCAAGGCTTCGATAAATGAGGCAAAGCCTTTTTCGCTGTTTGTAAATTGTGTAATTGATGTGGTGGTGAAACAGACATATCAGGAGATCGAACGAATAGCCAGGAGATTCAGTTCTGTCCAGTGGTATACCGCTCACATAAGCAAACCTGATTTGAAATCGCTTTGTGAGTTACTGTACAGGAGCTGATACTTGGAGAAAAAAAAAAAAAAACAGTTTAAATACCGAGGAAATGTTTTCAAAAACTGAAAGACCCTCGATTCTTTGATTTACAGTGTCTAAAAGCCAGTTTGAATTTCTTATCCATGCCCTTAGATTCAACGACAAGAAAACAGAAGATCAAAGGAAACAAAAGGACAAATATGCGGCCCTTCAAGAGTTTTGGACTCTTGGTACAGGTCAGTGTAAAGGCCAGTGCACGCCGTCTGAATACTTGACTCTAGTGGAACAATTCTTAGATTCAGAGGACGATGCTCGTTCAACATTTTTACGTCAGAAAACCTAAAAAATGCAGTTTGAAAACTGTTATATTATGCGATGCAAAATATTTTATCTTTTGGATGGCATTCCTTACATTGCGAAGGAATCAAAGAAAAAAGAATCAGTAAGCCTCTTCATGCCAACAAAGTACTTCCTACGCTTTTATAAAATACACAAACAGGAATATCATGACACAGAATTATAACGCGAATTAGACAAGTTGACTAACTTGAAACTTACATGAGTCGGCATGTTACGCAAAAATAAGTCGCTGTCAGTGGAAATGACCACCTCCGGAAACGTGCCATCTATATCATCTCATTATCTCTGCTCCCTTCCACCACCCGCTCCTTTTACATCAAAGAAATAAACAAATGTTATTTTATCATCCGTGAATGATTCACCTGGAATAGACACACACTCGCGAAAAGCTGAACAAATCGAATTCTACAATATGGCAAAATGTGGAGTGGACGTTTTCGACCAACTGTTTCACGATAGGAGCATCACACGTAAAACTCGAAGATGGGCACTCCGGTATTTTTACGGAGTTCTGGATTCTGCTGGTGTGAACGCGTTTGTAGTTCCAAAATTTAACCGCTCTCATACACATGATCTCACAAGTAGGGAACGTGGAAGATTCCTTTAACGAATTTCCCTTCATTTAACACAACCACTTATGAAGGAAAGAGCCTATAATTCCTGTCTGCCAAGAGAACTTCGAGTTTCCATCAACAGTGTTCTCGATGTGACGTTCGCAATGGAAAGACGTATAATAATGACAGAAAAGGTTATTCCTTTCGTATAAAATGCGATAGATGGTAATGCGGTGAACGTAACAACGTGGCTTGTAGCAACCGGCTTGACATGTAGCAAAGTAATTATAATACTTTATTTTTTGCTAGTTTTTAATTTCATTTTATCTAGCCAAGTGGTGTGATAAAACGTCCTGTCTGTCTGTGATATGACACTAGCAAAATAAAATACGTAAAGCTGAATAATTTTGGGCATGTAATTACGTGTCACCTATTTCAATAAATGTGGATCAAACCACCAGCACAATCTGCTGAGCATAGAATGCCGGGAATAAATCAAACAGCAACGAAAATTTGAGTTTCACTAGGCACACTTCCTTCAGCTGGTACTCTTTCAGTTAAATACACCAGGCCCAGCTACAACCTCGTTGTGTTTCATCGCGTAATCAGTAGGTGGCGCAAGTAGGCCAACCCAGCTTCACTCGTATGCACTGCAGCCAGTACTTATCACAGCAAACACACAGTTCTCTATCGTGACCGCTACAGTGACCACCTCGTCGCTCCAGGCAACGCTGCGTTCCTCGGATTCACGAAGACCACCTCTGTCCACGGCTCCAGAAGGAACGATGTCCCACGTTGACACCAAAGCCTATCAGCCTCGCCCGCCCGTCCGCCAGACTGACCCTCTTCTCCGCCACACGTTTCTTGCTTCGTCCCCACAGGAGGTGGTCCTCGCCCTCCAATCTGCCAGTAGTATTGTGGTATCAACGTTTGATACCACGCTTGTTAAGGGTTGCAGATGTCGACCGCGGTCCGTAGTAGATATCGCTGGACTCGCGAGTCGCGACTAGCACCGCTCCGCGGCTTGTGACAAGTATCGAGCGAGCTCTCGTCCAATCTTGCTCGGGACGACAACTAGGAATGTAGCATAGCCTTCGACTAGTAGGAAGCAACCTCTAACAAGGCGCTTAGTCAAGTATGGCATAAGTGATGCTTCTCTAGATATTAGTTTGTATTTATATGTATGCAGCATATGAAGAAGCCAGTAACACAAGTTAAGTGCAATATACTGGGTGATCAAAAAGTCAGTATAAATTTCAAATCTGAACAAATCGCGGAATAATGTAGATAGAGAGGTACAAATTGACACACATGCTTGTAATGACATGGGGGTTTATTAGAACCAAAATAATACAAAAGTTCAAAAAATTTCCGACAGATGGCGCTTCATCTGATCAGAATAGCAATAATTAGCATAACAAAGTAAGACAAAGCTAAGATGATGTTCTTTACAGGAAATGCTCAATATGTCCACCATCATTCTCCAACAATAGCTGTAGTCGAGGAATAATGTTGTGAACAGCACTGTAAAGCATGTCCAGAGTTATGGTGAGGCATTCGTGTCAGGTGTTGTCTTTTAACATCCCTAGAGGTGTCGGTCGATCACGATACGCTTGCGACTTCAGGTAACCCCAAAGGCAATAATCGCATGGACTGATGTTTGGGGACCTGGGAGGCCAAGCATGACGAAAGTGGCGGCTGACCACACGATCATCACCAAACGACGTGCGCAAGAGATCTTTCACCCGTCTTGCAATATGGGGTGGAGCGCTATCCTGCATAAACATTGTACGTTCCAGCAGGTGTTTGTCAGCCAGGCTGGGGATGATGTGATTCTGTAACATATTGGCTTACCTCTCACCCATCACGGTAGCAGTTACAAAACCATAATCACGCATTTTCTCGAAGAAAAAAGGCCCGATAAGGGTAGATGAGGTAAATCCAACCCATACCCTGACTTTCTCGTCGAGCAATGGAGTTTCCACGACAGTTCTAGAATTTTCGGTAGCCCAAATTCTGCAGTTGTGGACGTTGACAGACCCTCGGAGCGTGAAATGAGCTTCATTGGACCACAACATGTTACTCAACCAATCATGATCTTCCGCCATCTCACACCGCAAATTCCCTCCGCTTCACTACATCGCCAGGTAACAGTTCATGATGTCGATGGATTTTGTACGGATAGCATCAGAGGGTACTCCGAAGTGCCAACCAAACAGTAGTGTATGGAATGCTGGTGCGACGTGCGACTGCACGAGCACTGACTTCCCTGAGCATAGACGAACCCGCTACAGTCTCCATTTCTTCCTGAACTGTCTCAGCAGCATTACGCCTTGTGCTCGGTCCGCCCCTACGGGATCTATCGTCTAAACAACCCGTGGCTTCGAACTTCGAAATCATTCTCGCCACAGCTGCGTTTGTCAACGGACCTTTACCCGTTCGAATTCCCTTCCTATGGCGATAGGATCGCAACGATGAACTACCACATTCCCCATTCTGATAATACAGATTCACTAAAAGCGCCTTTTCAGGTAACGTCAACATGCTGCGACTGCTGGTGCATCTGATTCTCTCTCTCATTACAGCTCCTTTCATACATGATTGTCATGCGCAGTCACTGACGTTTTGCTGTCCGGCGCCATCTGTCGGACATTTTGTGTACTTTGTTTTTTTTTTGTTCTAGTAAAACCCCATCTCTTGCCAAGCATGTGTGTCAATTTTTACCTCTCTATCTACATTATTCCATGGTTTATTAAGTTTTCAAATTTATACTGACATTTTGATCATCCGGTATATTATTTTTTACCAACGTCTACTAAATATTTCAATAGTTGCAGATACCAACTGTGCAGCCGGCTCCATACCGACTTTATGTCAGACCTGCTATATATATTTCTATTTCCTCATAACAACACCTCACTCATCTCCTTTCCGACCAGCTTAATATTCGTCGCTCCGCAATCTTCCTCTCCCTGGACCTCGAACGAGCTTATGACCGCGTATGGCATTCCAGTCTCCTCTTCAAGCTCCAAACCTTCGCCCTTCCCATTAACTACGTTCGTCTGATCGGCTCCTTCTCTCCCACCGTCCTTCCTACGTCACCATCCATAAAACCGACTCCTACACCTTTTTCCCCTCCGCCAGTTTGCCCCAAGGCTCTGTCCTCTCCCACCTTCTGTACCTTTTGTATATGGCGGACATGCCGCCGCTGTCACCCCCGTCCACCTCCTCCGGTTTGCCGATGACATCGCCTTCCTTGCCCTTGCCCCCACCCTGCAGCGCTCCCAAAACCTTCTGCAATCCCACCTTCACTGGTTCACCGCTTGGTGCAACCAGTGGTTGCTCAAGGTCAATCCCTCCAAAACCCAGGCGATCATTGTAGGCAAAACCACCCCTTCCTTCCGCCTCCTTGATTTCTATCTCACCATCTATGGCCGTCTTATCACCCTCACTCCCACCCTTAAGTACCTTGGCGTCACCCTCGACCGTCGCCTCTCCTGGACTCCCCATCTCTGGACAATCCAAGACAAGGCAAGCTCCCGCCTCCGTCTCCTCAAACTCCTTTCCTGCCGTACGTGGGGTCTGGACCCCTCCACCATCCTCCACACCTATAAATCCCTCATCCGCCCTATCCTTTGTTACGCCCATCTGGTCTAGATCTCCGCCCCCCCCTACCTTTTATAAATCCCTCCAAATCCTTGAACGCCATGCTCTCCACCTCACCTATCGCATCCGTTTCCCCTCCCCCACGTGGATCCTGTATGATCTCATCCCCCTCCCCCACCTCCTCCTCTTCCTTGGATCCTCTACACCTCCCGCAAACTCAATCCTCCTCATCCACTTGTCTCCCCAATCCTCTCCCACCCGCGCCCGGTGCCGCGCCTGTATTCCCACGTTCCACCCGGTCTCCATCTCTCCACCCTCCTTACCAAGGTGGCTTCCGCCAGCTCCCCCTCCCTGATGATGTCCTCCTCCATCTACCCCTCCTATCAACTTTGATCCTCCCCCCCCCCCCCACTTCCTGTGTCCTTTCCTTTAGGCACCCTCCCTCTCTTCTCTTCCCTTCCCTACTCTTTCCTTTTCCCCCGTCCCCTCCCTCCTCCCTCTTCCCCCGGGCTTCCCCTACCCCTTCTTCCCTTCCCCCTATCTCCCCTGCCCTTGGCATCTGCTCTCCCCTCTCCCACCCCCCCTCCTCGTCTCTTGGCAGGTCCCCGGACCCGTACATGGTTAGTGAACATTCGCGCGCCGGAGATCAACGCCTTGTGTCCTGTGTGTGGCGTCGCTTTGTGCTTCAGTGGTTCAGTGTTATTCGTTTTTGTGCACCTACGTTCACATGTGACAATACTCGTCTCTGTCCAAGTGTCTGAACAAATTTTATCTTGGACTCTACGCCTGTGAACGGCTCCATGTATTTCAAAAAGTGTTTGTCTCCGTTTCTATATCCACCATGTTTTTTTTTTTTTTGTCTCGATGTCTTCATTTGTATCTTGTGTGTTCTCTGAGGCCAGAGAGCGGCGTAGCATGCTGCTACTGACCTGCCTGTTAACAGGTTTGGAAATAATAATAAAAAAAAAATCCTCATAACAACTGAAGACGAGAATCATAACAACTGGCGACGAGGTTAAAGGTACAGATATTTTGGACAGCAGAGTAGTGAAAGCAGAGCTGATTCAACAATACATCGGAGAAGAGACATTTCTTTATATGTGTTTATAGACTCTCTACCCGGCTGCGCCACTCATTCTCTCCGAATTGTATGAATGACGTGTGCACGAAATTTTTTCCTACTCCCGATTGTGATTCTTTGATTTATTTGTGATGGCAAATCCGGAGGACCACAATGTACTGGCAGAACTGTTACGACTGCAGAATCGGCAGTCCACCACACTACTGCACGGCCTGGGACAGCTCGTCCAGGGACAACAACAGGCTGTGCCACACGTGCCGGCTGCACAGGAGCCGACCGTACAGCGAGTCACAGCACCGCCGTTTCGCGCTTTCGACGCCAGCGTAAAAAGCCGGCAGGAGTGGCAGGCGCAGTTTTCACAACATCTGGCTGCATACAACGTCCAAGGTAACACGAGGCTGCATGCGCTTGTACACTAATGGCCATTAAAATTGATGCTCCAAGAAAAAATGCAGATGATAAACGGGTATTCATTGGACGAACGGCCGCGGTGGCCGTGCGGTTCTAAGCGCTTCAGTCCGGAACCGCGAGACTGCTACGGTCGCAGGTTCGAATCCTGCCTCGGGCATGGATGTGTGTGATGTCCTTAGGTTAGTTAGGCTTAAGTAGTTCTAAGTTCTAGGGGACTGATGACCTCAGATGTTAAGTCCCATAGTGCTCAGAGCCATTTGAACCATTTGAACCATTGGACGAACATATTATACTAGAACTGACATGAGATTATATTTTCACGCAATACCCAGAACAACCACCTCTGGCCGTAATAACGGCCTTGATACGCCTGGGCATTGACTCAAACAGAGCTTGGATGGCGTGTACAGGTACAGCTGCCCATGTAGCTTCAACACTATACCACAGATCATCAAGAGTAGTGACTAGCGTATTGTGACGAGCCAGTTGCTCGGTCGCCATTGACCAGACGTTTTCAACTGGTGAGAGATCTGGAGAATGTGCTGGCCAGGGCAGCAGTCGAACATTTTCTGTATCCAGAAATGCCCGTACAGGACCTGCAACATGCGGTCGTGCATTGTGCTGCTGAAATGTAGGGTTTCGTAGGGATCGAATGAAGGGTAGAGCCACGGGCCGTAACACATCTGAAATGTAACGTCCACTGTTCAAAGAGCCGTCAGTGCGAACAAGAGATGACCGAGACGTGTAATCAATGGCACACCATACCATCACGCCGGGTGATACGCCAGTATGGCGATGACGAATACACGCTTCCAATGTGCGTTCACCGCGATGTCGCCAAACACGGATGCGACCATTATGATGCTGTAAACAGAACCTGGATTCATCCCAAAAAATGGCGCTTTGCCATTCGTGCACCCAGGTTCGTCGTTGAGTACACCACCGCAGGCGCTCCTGTCTGTGATGCAGCGTTAAGGGTAATCGCAGCCAAGGTCTCTGAGCTGATGGTCCATGCTGCTGCAAACGTCGTCGATCTGTTCTTGCAGATGGTTGTTGTCTAGCAAACGTCCCCATCTGTTGACTCAGGGATCGAGACGTGGCTGCACGATCCGTTACAGCCATGCGAATAAGATGCCTATCATCTTGACTGCTTGTGATATGAAGCCGTTGGGATCCAGCACGGCGTTCCGTATTACCCTCCTGAACCCACCGATTCCATATTCTGCTAACAGTCATTGGATCTCGACCAACGCGAGCAACGATGTCGCGATACGGTAGACCGCACTCGCGATAGGCTACAATCCGACCTTTATCAAAGTCGGAAACGTGATAGTACGCATTTCTCCTCCTTACACGAGGCATCACAACAACGTTTCACCAGGCAACGCCGGTCAACTGCTGTTTGTGTATGAGAAATCCGTTGGAAACTTTCCTCATGTCAGAACGTTGTAGGTGTCGCCACCGGCGCCAACCTTGTGTGAATGCTGTGAAAAGCTAATCATTTGCACATCACAGCATCTTCTTCCTGTTGCTTAAATTTCGCGCCTGTAGCACGTCATCTTCGTGGTGTAGCAATCTTAATGACCAGTAGTGTATCTTGTGTTGGCGTGGCCTCGTACCGCATTCTCCTCAAACTATTCCCAAGAAGTTCGCCAGAACAGCATAGTTACGAAGAACTTGTTAAAGCATTGACTGATGCTTACAGAGAGAATATAAACATTGTGGCAAAAAGGTACGCATTTTTTCGCACAAAACGTGCACCTCAGCATAATTACCGTGAGTGAGTCGCAACTTTTCAATGCGTCATTCGCGACTGTGATTTTTTATGTTCTTGTGGAATATCATATTCTGACATCATGGCACGGGACACTATTGTGCAAAACGTGTCAGACACACACATTAGAGAACAAATTCTTAAATTATCCAGTCCCACTTTAGAACAAGTGTTGGACATTTTGGACAGACAGGACACTTTGGACTTTGCTGCAAATTCTTCCGAATCGCCTCCCGCTATCTGTCAGGTTAGCAGGCTTGCTGCGCGCCCATCACATATCCATGCCGCTGTGCCGGCTCGTCGCACGCCGGCCCGATTCACTTCCAGGGAACGGACACCTGTTAAGCGCAGGCCGCAGCCGCCCGCGTTGCGATCATGCCCACAGTGTAATTCCAAGCACTCGCGCCAGAATTTCCCATTGTGCAAGGCCATGTGTCATTTTTGCAAAAAAGCGGGACATGTCCAGTCAGTGTGCTTAAAAAGACAGCACTCTGAAAAACAGTATCACGTTTCCGGAAAAAGCAGCTTCCACCGGAACGGTTCCCGTAACACAACTTCCTATCACAACGAGCCACATGCAATGGAAATAAATGTTGTATATTCGCCTCCAGTACCTGTGACTTTGCCCGATTGTGTCAATTTTGCCCGTGATGCCAGTGCACGCCTACAGAAGAAGACTCGCCACGCCCGATCTGCCCGTCCACGTTTGTCAGTGAACATTGCTTCTCAGTATGACATTTTTCGCCGACGGCAGAACAAACTTTTTGTCGACTTGCACATTCAGAATCATACGATTCCTTTTCATCTGGACACTGTAGTGTCTGTTTCACTAATGAATCGTAAAAATTACGACTTGCTTTGTTCGCCTCCATTGCGAAACGTAAATGTTACGTTAGCTACTTACAGTGGTCAAAGTAACCCGGTTTTAGGACTGTGCAGTTTGCCAGCGACATACCGTGGACAAACTCAGGTGGTTTCTTTCCATGTACTGTGTTCACCATCATCTGTAAATATTTTTGGTATTGATTTATTTTATGTATTCTCCTTAAACGTGCGCGATGACGTACTAGCCGTCACTAAAAGTGTTCCCACAAACAATGTTTCAGAACTACGTCAAGAGTTTGCTGACATTTTTTAACCAGGTTTAGGCTGCGCAAACAATTTTCAGGCGCATATTGAATTGAAGGACAATGCACAGCCTAAATTTTTCCGCGCTCGCACAGTGCCTCACGCGCTTCGAGACGAAGTTGCTAACACATAGCATGAACTGGAGGATCAATGGGTGATTGAAACGGCGACAGCATCACTATGGGCATCACCGTTGGTTATTTTAACGAAAACCATCAGGCAAATTGCGACATTGTGTGGATTTTAAAGTCACCGTCAATCCTCAACTTGTTGTTGTAACATTTCCTTTGCCACGTACAGAAGACTTGTTTGACAAATTGTGTAAATTATACATATAACACCCAGCAACGAATTTCCAAAACGTAAACGCTTCATCCGATTTCGTCGATCGATGTGTCTTTAGAAAGCTATTAGAGTAATTGGTATAAATTACTGGCATGTAACTTGATTAGTACATCAGCTATTGGAGGTCAAAGTGGCCGATTACCATCGATCGCGTCAGGCCATACGTACTCCACAGTTACACGAAAAGACGGTAGTAGCGTGCTTATAAATATATTTATTCGTCTGTGTCTTTCTTTATATCCGATATATACAATTCAAGAAGAAATTGGTTAAATATTTACTTTGTTTTAGAAAGCACAGAGGCATTGGGTTACTGGCCTACCTTTTGTTCTATTCCTTTCATATATGTTTCTTTAATTTCTTTATCCCCCCCATGAACCATGGACCTTGCCGTTGGTGGGGAGGGTTGCGTGCCTCAGCGATACAGACGGCCGTACCGTAGGTGCAACCACAACGGAGGGGTATCTGTTGAGAGGCCAGACAAACGTGTGGTTCCTGAAGAAGGGCAGCAGCCTTTTCAATAGTTGCAGGGGCAACAGTCTGGCTGATTGACTGATCTGGCCTTGTAACACTAACCAAAACGGCCTTGCTGTGCTGGTACTGCGAACGGCTGAAAGCAAGGGAAAACTACAGCCATAATTTTGCCCGAGGGCATGCAGCTTTAATGTATGGTTAAATGACGATGGCATCCTTTCGGGTAAAATATTCCGGAGGTAAAATAGTCCCTCATTCGGATCTCCGGATGGGGACTACTCAAGAGGACGTCGTCATCAGGAGAAAGAAAACTGCCGTTCTGCGGATCGGAGCGTGGAATGTCAGATCCCTTATTCGGGCACGTAGGTTAAAAAACTTAAAAAGGGAAATGGATAGGCTAAAGTTACATGTAGAGGGAATTAGTGAAGTTCGGTGGCAGGAGGAACAAGACATTTGGTCAGGTGAATTCAGGGTTATAAATACAAAATCAAATGGGGGTAAGGCAGGAGTATGTTTAATAATTAAAAAAAAGGGGTGCGGGTAAGCTACTACAAACAGCATAGTGAGCGCATTATTGTAGCCAAGATAGACTTGAAGCCCACACCTACTGCAGTAGTACAAGTTTATATGCCAACTAGCCCTGCAGATGATGAAGAAATTGATGAAATGTATGATGAGATAAAAGAAATTATTCAGATAGTGAAGGGAGACGAAAATTTAATAGTCACGGGTGACTGGAATTCAAGAGTAGGAAAAGGGAGAGGAGGAAACATAGTAGGTGAATATAGATTGAGGGAAAGAAATGAAAGAGGAAGCCGCCTCGTAGAATTTTGCACAGATCATAACTTAATCATAGCTAATACTTGGTTCAAGAATCATAAAAGAAGGTTGTACACATGGAAGAATCCTGGAAATACTAGAAGGTATCAGATAGATTATATAATGGTAAGACAGAGATGTAGGAACCGGGGTATTAAACTGTAAGGCATTTCCAGGGGCAGATGTGGACTCTGACCACAACCTATTGGTTATGAACTGTAGATTAAAACTGAAGAAACTGCCGAAAGGTGGGAATTTAAGGAGATGGGACCTGGACAAACTGATTAAACCAGAGGTTGTACAGAGTTTCAGGGAGAGCATAAGGGAACAATTGTCAAAAATAGGTGAAAGAAATACAGTAGAAGAAGAACAGGTAGCTTTCAGGGATGAAGTAGTGAAGGTAGCAGAGGATCAAGTAGGTAAAAAGACGAGGGCTAGTAGAAATCCTTGGGTAACAGAAGAAATATTGAATTTAATTGATGAAAGGAGAAAATATAAAACTGCAGTAAATGAAACAAGCAAAAAGGAATACAAACGTCTCAAAAATGAGATCGACAGGAAGTGCAAAATGGCTAAGCAGGGATGGCTAAAGAGCAAATGTAAGGATGTAAAGGCTTATCTCACTAGGGGTAAGATAGATTACTGCCTACAGGAAAATTAAAGAGACCTTTGGAGAAAAGAGAACCACTTGTATGAATATCAAGAGCTCAGATGGAAATACAGTCTTAAGCAAATAAGGGAAAGCAGAAAGGTGGAAGGAGTATATATACGGTCTATACAAGGGTGATGTACTTGAGGACAATATTATGGGAATGGAAGAGGATGTAGATGAAGATGAAATGGCAGATACGATACTGCGTGAAGAGTTTGACAGAGCACTGAAAGACCTGAGTCGAAACAAATCCCCGGGAGTAGACAACATTCCATTAGAACTGCTGACGGCCTTTGGAGAGGCAGTCCTGACAAAACTCTATCATCTGGTGAGCAAGATGTATGAGACAGGTGAAATACCCTCAGACTTCAAGAAGAATATAATAATTCCAACCCAATGAAAGCAGATGTTGACAGATGTGAAAATTACCGAACTATCAGTTTAACAAGCCACAGCTGCAAAATACTAACGCGAATTCTTTACAGACGAATGGAAAAACTAGTAGAAGCCGACCTTTTGGAAGATCAGTTTGGATTCCAATAAATACTGGAACACGTGAGGCAATACTCACCTTACGACTTATCTTAGAAGAAAGATTAAGGCAAGGCAAACCTACGTTTCTAGCATTTGTAGACTTAGAGACAGCTTTCGACAATGTTGACTGGAATACTCTATTTCAAATCCTAAAGGTGGCAGGGATAAAATACAGGCAGCGAAAGGCTATTTACAATTTGTACAGAAACCAGATGGCAGTTATAAGAGTCAAGGGACATGAAAGGGAAGCAGTGGTTGGGAAGGGAGTGAGACAGGTTTGTAGCCTCGCCCCGATGTTATTCAATCTGTATATTGAGCAAGCAGTAAAGGAAACAAAAGATAAATTCGGAGTAGGTATTAAAATCCATGGAGAAGAAATAAAAACTTTGAGGTTCGCCGATGACATTGTAATTCTGTCAGAGTCAGCAAAGGACTTGGAAGAGCAGTTGAACGGAATGGACAGTGTCTTGAAAGGAGGGTATAGGATGAACATCAACATAAGCAAAACGAGGGTAATGGGAGGGAATTAGATCAGGAAATGATACACCTAAAGTAGTTAAGGAGTTTTGCTATTTGGGGAGCAAAATAACTGATGGTGGTCGAAGCAGAGACGATATAAAACGTAGACTGGCAATGGCAAGGAAAGCGTTTCTGAAGAAGAGAAACTTGTTAACATGGAGTATAGATTTAAGTGTCAGGAAGTCGTTTCTGAAAGTATTTGTATGGAGTGTTGGCATGCATGGAAGTGAAACATGGATGATAAATAGTTCAGACAAGAAGAGAATAGAAGCTTTAGAAATGTGGTGCTACAGAAAAATGCTGAAGATTAGATGGGTAGATCACGTAACTAATGAGGAGGTATTGAATAGAATTGGCGAGAAGAGGAGTTTGTGGCACAACTTGATAAGAAGAAGGGAGCGGTTGGTAGGACATGTTCTGAGGCATCAAGGGATCACAAATTTAGCATTGGAGGGCAGCGTGGATGGTAAAAATCGTAGAGGGAGACCAAGAGATGAATACACTAAGCAGATTCAGAAGGATGTAGGTTGCAGTAAGTACTGGGAGATGAAGAAGCTTGCACAGGATAGAGTAGCATGGAGAACTGCATCAGACCAGTCTCAGGACTGAAGACCACAACAACAACAACAATTTGTTTATGTATCTAATTATGTGTGTTAGTGCGTGTTTATGGTCCAGCCGTAGGAATATTTATTTAATTTCAAGTTATTTAGGTGTAAATCCAGTATTTCGAATGTTTCAATATGTTTGTGAGTCCACGTTGGCCTGGAGACATATAGGGAGGAGCGCTCTGGCCAATCACATCGCTCGTTACTAAGAGGGACGTATGGAGGTTGGAGAGGAGCATGCGTTTCCGGAGACGACACGAGGCAGTTCGGGGGCAGCGCTGGAGTACAGCCCAGGACACGCGGAGTCGGCGGAAAGACTTGGACAGTGGAGCAGGTTGGGCGTGGTCGCTGAGGATAGAAATATGTCGGAGTGCTCTTGTGTGATTTCTGTGGCTTCTGCAGTGAAGTCGTAGTATGCGTTCAGAAGTGAATATCTCGCGAGCTATGTATTATAGTATTTGAGAGTTGTAGCATAGCGTTTTAGTACCTGAATAGTGCAAATTCGCGTAGTCGTCAGTCATCTGCTTGTTTTGAACGCCTTGTGAGATAAAAGAGAGGAAAAAATTGTTAGGGATGGATAGGGACTACGCCTGTTGTGTATGGACTCAGGGGGAATTGGCCACCGTCCGTAAACAGCTGGAAGCTGTGTTGGCCGTGCTCGACAGGCTTCAGGCTGTTGCCCTGGGCTGCGGTGACATTGGGACACTCGAGGCCAGCGCTTTGGTGCCTCTGGAACTTGTAGCATCGCCTGGAATCTCTGATGCCATTGCGCCCTCGGATTCGGACGTCCCTGCCGGTCGACACTTGCCTGACGGTGATTGGTGAACCGTGGCGGGGTCGCGAATCCCTGGGCAGAAGGCGAAAGTTGGTGCTGGCCACAAGGCTGTACCCTTACGCCTCCGTAACGGGTTTGAGGTACTGCCCACTGCTGAAAGTACTTCTGAGCCAGCAAGGGGGGCCTCGCCTGTTCCGGCAGTGGCCGGTCTTCCTGAGAGGTACGAACAAGCGCAGAGGGTGGGATTGCTTGTCATTGGGAACTCCTATATTAGGCGGGCGATGGAACTTCTTAGGGACATGACAGCTAAGGACGGGAAGAAAGCCAATGTGCACTCCGTATGCATACCGGAGGGACTCATCAAAGATGTGGAAAGGGCCCTTCCGGATGCCACGAAGGATACAGGGTGCAGCCAACTGCAGGTGGTGGATCATGTCGGCACTAGTGACGTGTGTCGCTATGGATCGGAAGAGATTCTCTCTGGTTTCCGGCGGTTCTCTTAGTTGGTGAAGACTGCCCGTCTTGCTAGCGAGATGAAGGCAGAGCTCACCATCTGCAGCATCATCGCCGCGCGGGATTAGCCGAGTGGTCTCGGGCGCTGCAGTCGTGGATTGTGCGGCTGGTCCCGGCGGAGGTTCGAGTCCTCCCTCGGGCATGGGTGTGTGTGTTTGTCCTTAGGATAATTTAGGTTAAGTAGCGTGTAAGCTTAGGGACTGACGACCTTAGCAGTTAAGTCCCATAAGATTTCACACACATTTGAACATTTTTTGCAGCATCATCGACAGGACCGATTGCAGACCTTTGATACAGAGCCGAGTGGAGGGTCTGAATCAGAGGCTCAGACGGTTCTGCGACCGTGTAAGCTGCAGATTCCTAGACTTGCGCCGTAGGGTGGTTGGGTTTCGGGTTCCGCTCAATAGGTCAGGTGTCCACTACACACAGGAGGCGGCTACACGGGTAGCAGGGGCTGTGTGGCGTGGACTGGGCAGTTTTTTAGGTTAGACAGTCTCGGGAAAGATCAAAAAGGGCTCCAGTCTCAAAGGGTACAGGACAAAGCAACACTCGGTATTGTAGTTGTAAATTGTCGTAGCTGTGTAGGAAAAGTGCCAGAGCTTCAAGCGCTGATTGAAAGCACTGAAGCTGAAATCGTTATAGGAACAGAAAGCTGGCTAAAGCCAGAGATAAATTCTGCCGAAATTTTTACAGAGGCGCAAACCGTGTTCAGAAAGGATAGATTAAATAAAGAAGGTGGTGTTGTGTTTGTGTCTGTTGGTAGTAGTTTATCTTGTAGTGAATTTGAAATAGATAGTTCCTGCGAATTACTATGGGTAGAGGTTATCCTCAACAGCCGTACCAAATCAATAATTGGCTCCTTCTACCGACCCCCCGACTCAGATAATATAATAGCTAAACGGTTCAAAGAAAACTTGAATCTCATTATATATAAGTACCCCACTCATACAGCTATAATTGGTGGAGACTTCAATCTACCCTCGATTTGTTGGCGAAAATATATGTTCAAAGCCGGTGGTAGACAGAAAACATCTTCCGAAATTGTACTAAATGCTTTCTCTGAGAATTACTTTGAACAATTAATTCATGAACCCACGCGAATTGTAAATGGTTGTGAAAACACACTTGACCTCTTAGCCACAAATAATCCTGATCTAATAGAGAGCGTCATAACGGATACAGGGATTAGTGAACACAAGGTCATTGTAGCAAGGCTCAAAATCATATCAACCAAAACCACTGAAAATAAACGTAAAATATATCTATTTAAAACAACAGAAAAAATTCACTTGATGCCTTCCTAAGAGAGAGTCTCCATTCCTTCCAAGCTAATTATGTAAGTGTAGACCATGTGTTGTTGTTGTTGTTGTTGTTGTGGTCTTCAGTCCTGAGACTGGTTTGATGCAGCTCTCCATGCTACGCTATCCTATGCAAGCTTCTTCATCTCCCAGTACCTACTGCAGCCTACATCCTTCTGAATCTGCCTAGTGTATTATATGGCTCAAATTCATAGATACAGTATCGACAGCAATAGATAGGTTCATACCGCGTAAGTTAATAAAAGACAGGACTGATCCATCATGGTACACAAAACACGTCAGAACATTGTTGCAGAAGCAACGAGAAAACCATGCCAAATTCAGAAGAACGGAAAATCCCCAAGACTGGCTAAGTCTCACGGAAGCTCGAAATTTAGTGCTGACGTCAATACGAGATGCTTTTAATAGTTTCCACAATGAAACATTGTCTCAAAATATGGTAGAAAACCCAAAGAGTTTCTGGTCCTATCTAAAGTACACCAGCGTCAAAAAAAGGCAGTCAATACCGTCACTGCGCGATAGCGATGGAAATGTTACCGATGATGGTGCCTCTAAAGCAGTTACTAAATACAGTTTTCCGTAATTCATTCACGAATGAAGATGAAGTAAATATTCCAGAATTCGAAACCAGAACAGCTGTTAGCATGAGTGACATAAAAGTAGATATCTTAGATGTTGCGAAACAACTCATATCACTTAAGAAAGGCAAGTCTTTTGGTCCAGATGGTATAACACTCAGGTTTTTTTCAGAGTATGCAGACACAATAGCACATTTCGTAGCAATCATGTACAACCGCTCACTTGAGGAAAGGTTTGTTCCTAAAGACAGGAAAGTAGCACAGGTCACACCAATATTCAAGAAAGGAAATAGGAGTAACCCATTGAATTACAGACCCATATCACTGACCTCAATTTGCAGTAGGATTTGGGAGCATATACCGTACTCGAACATTATGAATCACAGTGAAGAAAATTACTTACTGATACATAACCAACACGGATTCTGAAAATATCGTACTTGTGTATGAAGTAATGAGTGCTGTCCACAAGGGATCTCAGATCGATTCCATATTCCTCGATTTCCGGAAGGCTTTTGATACCGTTTCTCAAAAGCGACTATTAATCAAATTGTGTGCATATGGAGTATCGTCTCAGTTGTGTGATTTCCTCCCAGAGAGGTCACAGTTCGTAGTGACACACGGTAAATCATCGAGTAGAACAGAAGTGATATCTGGCGTTCCGCGAGCTTGTGTCATAGGCTCTCTGCTGTTCCTGATGACAAATGATCTAGGTGATAATCTGAGCAGCGCCCTTGGATTTTTTGCAGATGATGCTGTAATTTACCGTCTAGTAAAATCATCAGATGATCAATTCCAATTTCAAAATGATCTAGAGAAAATTTCTGTATGGTGCGAAAAGTGGCAATTGGCACTAAACAAAGAAAAGTGCGTGGTCATCCACATGGGTACTAAAAGAAATCCGATAAATTTAGGGTATACGATAAATCGCACAAATCTAAGGGCTGTCAATTCGACTAAATACCTAAGAATTACATTTACGAGCAACTTAAATTGGAAAGACCACACAGATAATATTGTGGGGAAGGCGAAACGAAGACTGCATTTCGTTGACGGAATACTTAGAAGATGCGACAAACCCACCAAAGAGACAGCCTACATTACACTTGTCCGTCCTCTGCTGGAATATTGCTGCGCGGTGTGGGATCCCTACCAGGTAGGATTGACGGAGGACATCGAAAAAGTGCAAAGAAGGGCAGCCCGTTTCATGTTATCGCGCAATAGGGGTGAGAGTGGAACTGATATGATACGCGAGTTGGGGTGGCAGTCACTGAAACAAAGGCGGTTTTCTTTGCGGCGAGATCTATTTACGAAATTTCAATCACCAACTTTCTCTTCCGAATGCGAAAATATTTTGTTGACACCCACCTACGTAGGGAGAAATGATCATTATAATAAAATAAGAGAAATCAGAGCTCGAACGGAAAGATTTAGGTGTTACTTTTTCCCACACGCCGTTCGAGAGTGAAATGGTAGAGAAGTAGTATTAAAATGGTTCGATGAACCGTCTGCCAGGCACTTAAGTGTCAATTGCAGAGTAACTATACCACATTCTCAAAAGTACTTCTACTATCGCACCATTTAAAGTCGTTAAGATAGTAACTATAGATTTTATTTCATTGCAATCTTTCATTTATAAATTTATATGTTACAATCATAATTCGTAATTTCCGAGTGATAGAAACCTTCGACCATTCGATTCATGTGTGTACTCTTATCTTATACTGTAGACTCAGCAGTATTTGTCCTGTAATACGGCAACTACGTAACCCAGCCCCTAGACAACGAAACAAGCCAAAACTTTTAATATTTCAACTCTGCGTCGGAGAGTACGTAGTTGAGGCCCAACATCATTAGATTTCATTCATTTGTATTAAAAAGCCCTCAGTTGTGAGCTCTTCTGGGATTTGTG
Organism: Schistocerca serialis cubense; assembly: GCF_023864345.2. Lineage (NCBI taxonomy): Eukaryota > Metazoa > Arthropoda > Insecta > Orthoptera > Acrididae > Schistocerca > Schistocerca serialis. Next base: position 292,804,983 of record NC_064641.1, read on the forward strand.
CCCTGCAAAGTGGTAATTCCACTGCTCTATGTTATTCAGCATACCATGCGAAGTGTAAAAACCTTTGCAAAACAAGTAGAGATTTCTGTAGAATGAACCTCTGACAGTCTGATATCGGATTTTTTTTGCAAGTAGGTTTCTGGATATAGTGAAGTTACGCAGTAATTTTCACAATCGACACATGCTATCGATAGAGCTCCTAATCTATCACGTTTAATACTATTTGCGTGGGGGCTCAGAGTCTAAATAAGTTGAGTGCAGGGAACAGTAGCGGTTAGCGCGTTTAACGGACAGCGGTATCTGAGACGGTTGGAACACGCGGTAACTAGCGGCAGCTACAATTGCATCAGGCGACTTCTCCAGTGGCAGATGCAGTCCAGCGGCAGTACGACGGGACTGTCTCCGAGCAGTCCAGGGCAGTCATCAGTGTCGTCTTCCACTACAACCGACGGCATCACCATGGCAGAGGGAACCATCTTAGATGAGATAAGTGCCTGCACAAGTAATGAAACAATGTGTGACTCTGAAGTTCAAGCTCCACTTATAGATCTCGCGAATATAAAACAGTCACCTAGTGTATGTAATTCTGAAAACGGAAGTGAGCCGGTTAGTCCGAAATCGGAGCGTGAAAGTGTAACTAGTAGGAATTCAGACAAGGGAAATGAATGTGGGGGAAATATGGTGTCTCAGCTAATGCAAATGATCCAGGGAATGGCAAATAATATTAGTGCAGTTCGAACAAATACGGGTACATTGCGAACAGTTACGCATACAATTCGGACTGATATGGGTCCAATGCGAACTAAAATATGTTTCGCTGTGAAAGAGGAAGTTGAACGAATTATGGGTAACCTTGAAAAACCAATTGAAGACAAATTAAAAATGTGTCAGAGTGGACATGGGGAAAATTACAGACGAAGTTGTAATAGTAAAATCTAAAATCGAATCAGTGGAAAGAGATCTTGGGGAAAAAATAGATAAGATACAGAAGGAGCGACTGTATAAAAGCGCAAGATGCTCGTAAAAGCAATGTAAATTAGGTATTAGTGACTCTGCCAATCGTGTAGGTGAGGGGGAGAAAGAAGTGGGCGAAACTGAAGATAAAATAGAGTCCAGTATCACAAGGGAAAATGAATTTAAAAAACAAATGCAACAGATAAAAAGTGATTTAAATTCCTTAGCCTCCCAACAGGCCACGCCCGTTACAAATATCCCTCGGGCAAATACCGGATCTATGAAATGTTACACAGATGACGAAAGATATCACCCAGTAAATTTCTTGGCCGCATGTAGGGACGCTTTTTTTCACGGCATGTCGGACGAAACGAAAATACGTACGTTGAACGGCATTTGTAGGGAGACTCACAGTCTTGGGCAAATATTAAATGTAGTTCGTGAGAATCGTACGAAGAATTTGAAAAGTGTTTTTTGAACAAATTTTGGAGCGAGACAAAACAGATGCGAATCCAAAATGAATTCTTAAACGGGCCGAGTTACAGGTACGGTAATGGGACGATGAAAGGTTTTTGCAAGCGCGAACTTGGCGAATTTATGCATGTGAAAAATCCGTTGGGGGTTGTAACGGAAATCACCACGTTAAAAAGGCGATCACCCGTAGATTTGTAGTAGGATCTTGTCCATAGTCCATGTGATTCTGTGGACGAATTCATAGAATTTGTAGTAAAATTAGAGAGGGCTTTGAAGTTCAAACCTCAGATCAAACAGAATGCTCGTTATCACAATGGGAATCCAAATAATCACCACCAAAATAATAATCGTAAGAGAAATCAAAGGAATTCTCAGGGATATGGTCGCTGGAATGAGCAGAATGGTCGGACCAAGAATAGGTGTGATAACTTCCGTGAACGGGATCCGAGTAAAGAACACAGATTTGACAGGAGAAATTCGCGCGAAGTGCAATCGCGTAACAACCGGTTGGGAAACTGACGTTCGCCACATCTCAGGTCTACATGCATTTCCAGAGAGGACACTAGGCAGGTCGGGGGCAGTGCTGGAGTATGGCACAGGATACGCGGAGCCGACCTGTGCTCTTGTGCGATTTCCGTGGCTTCTGCAGTGAAGTCGTAGTATGCGTTCAGAAACGAATATCTTGCGAGCTATGTTCTTGTTCGTAACTAATTACATGAAGTAGGAATCTATTGTTTCCCTGTTATTCACCTCGTATTTTATTTAAACGCTGGACTATCGACACCAATAAATGTTTTGCAGAAATATACCACATTCTCAAAAGTACTTCTACTATCGTACCCATCATTTAAAGTCTTTACGACAGTACCTGCAGATTTTTTTTTTTTTTTTGATTGCAAGTTTTCATTTATAAATTTATATATTACATTCATAATTTGGGGATTGCCGAGTGATAGAAACCTTCGACCATTCGATTCATGTGAGGATTCTTCTCGTATACTCTAGACTCAGCAGTATTTGGTCTGTAATGCGGCAACTATGTATACCATCCCCCAGACAACGAAACCAGCCCAAACTTCTAATATTTCAACTCTGCGTCGGAGGGTACGTAGTTGAAGACCAACATTATTTCATTTCATTCATTTGTATTAGAAAGCCCACAGTGTTCACCACACTGCCGGAGCAAATGTAATTTCGATGTATTGCTCACACGCTGACTGCAACAGAATGCAGTTCATAGCCGTGTATTCTACGGTAAATTTTATTATTTTTATTGGCATGCACATAGTTGTCACTTGTCTGGAATGTTAATATGAATTTGTTTCAACTTTTTGTGATTTGTCAGCACCAGTTGACCCAGATTTGAAATATTCAATTTTTCATGTAACGGACTGCAGATCTTTATCAATAACGTAAAGGATTTTCAGAATATAATTTTTGCCAGTCTACAAAAAAGGAAGGAATAATTTGCCTTAAGCCATTACCAGCCCAGGTCCAGTCATTTATCTAAATTTATATATTTCAGAAATTTTCTCAGGTCATAGTCATGTGTTCTTTAGGAATCATATAACCAGCTGTGCAGCCATGTCAATATGTAAAGTCAGTATTTCTAATAATTCAGATCTTTGACAAATGTTGTCCAGCATTAGTAGATAGGCCAGTATTGCACCACGCTGTGCCATTCAGGAGCAGATATATAGACAGCGTTATCTGGCGACACCATCATGAGGTTTCGAATTATTCAGTTTATTCAGATTGATTTCACATGGCCATGGCGTAGTGCTGCCTACGTCAAAATTTATCAGTTTTCATGGGTTAAGATGTCAACAAAAAATTATCATTTTTATGTTATTTTATACAGGAAGGTTACACTTCGCGATATCTGACCAGGATCGTACTTTTAATAATTTTCTTAGAAATAGTCGGCTATATATTTGCTCTTATTTATCCAGGGTAAAATGTAGTTTGAATTTGGCGCAACGCGTTTGCTAATTTCTCATATTTTTTTTCACAGATCATCGACAGTTTATTGCTCTTTAATGTCATTGTACTTGCTCCACCTTGTGTCCGCTTTGTCTTTGTTTGATTTTGTGTCCACCTTTGACTTATGAAAATGCCGCGAAGAACTGCAAACAGTATCTCGCGAAGTGCAAAGAATGAAAACGACTATTTGAGTAGTTTACTGATAATACTAGAGATATTCAGTCTCATAGTTCGAATTCTTCAACCTTAGACTATCAGTGCGTGTCAAGAAGCAGTCAGCTTTCAAATTAAAAGGATGAGCAAACAGGAATACATTTCACATAAATTTTCTCCGCATGTTATAGTCTTAGATGGAGATTTCAATTTACCAGATATAGACTCGGACACTCAGATGTTTAGGACGAGTGGTAGGGACAGAGCATCGAGTGACATTATACTGAGTGCACTATCCGAAAATTACCTCGAGCAATTAAACAGAGAACCGACTCGTGGATATAACATCTTGGACCTACAGATAACAAACAGACCCGAACTTTTCGACTCTGTAAGTGCAGAACAGGGAATCAGTGATCAAAAGGTCGTTGCAGCATCCGTGAATCTGGAAGTTAATAGGAATATAAAAAAGGGAGGAAGGTTTATCTGTTTAGCAAGAGTAATAGAAGTCAGATTTCTGAGTACCTAACATATCGAAACGAAAATGTTGAGTGTTTATGGAAAAAGTTCAAGGCAATCGTAAAATGCGTTTTAGATAGGTACGTGCCGAGTAAAACTGCGATGGACGGGAAAAACCCACCGTAGTTCAACAACAAAGTTAGGAAACTACTGCGAAAGCAAAGAGAGCTTCACTCCAAGTTTAAACGCAGCCAAAACCTCTCAGACAAACAGAAGCTAAACGATGTTAAAGTTGGCGTAAGGAGGATTATGCGTGAAGCGTTCAGTGAATTCGAAAGTAAAATTCTATGTACCGACTTGACAGAAAATCCTAGGAAGTTCTCGTCTTATGTTAAATCAGTAAGTGGCTCGAAACAGCATATCCAGACACTCCGGGATGATGATGGCATTGAAACAGAGGATGACACGTAAAGCTGAAATACTAAACACTATTTTCCAAACCTGTTTCACAGAGGAAGACCGCACTGCAGTTCCTTCTCTAAATCCTCGCACAAACGGAAAAATGGCTGACATCGAAATAAGTGTCCAAGGAACAGAAAAGCAACTGGAATCACTCAACAGAGGAAAGTCCACTGGACCTGACGGGATACCAATTCGATTCTACACAGAGAACGCGAAAGAACTTGCCCCCCCCCCCCCCCCTTCTAACAGCCGTGTACCGCAAGTCTCTAGAGGAACGGAAGGTTCCAAATGATTGGAAAAGAGCATAGGTAGTTCCAGTCTTCAAGAGGGGTCGTCGAGCAGATGCGCAAAACTATAGACCTATATCTCTGACGTCGATCTGTTGTAGAATTTCAGAACATGTTTTTTGCTCGAGTATCATGTCGTTTTTGGAAACCCAGAATCTACTCTGTAGGAATCAGCGTGGATTCCGGCAGCGGCGAGAGTGTGAGAGCCACCTCGCTTTATTTGTTCATGAGACCCTGAAAATATTAGATACAGGCTCCCAGATAGATGCTACTTTCCTTGACTTCCGGAAGGCGTTCGATACAGTTCCGCACTGTCGCCTGATAAAGCAAGAGCCTACGGAATATCAGACCAGCTGTGTGGCTGGATTGAAGAGTTTTTAGAAAACAGAACACAGCATGTTGTTGTCAATGAAAAGACGTCTACAGACGTTAAAGTAACCTCTGGCGTACCACAGGGGAGTGTTATGGGACCATTGCTTTCCACAATATATATAAATGACCCAGTAGATAGTGTCGGACGTTCCATGCGGCTTTTCGCGGATGATGCTGTAGTATACAGAGAAGTTGCGGCATTAGAAAATTGTAGCGAAATGCAGGAAGATGTGCAGCGGATAGGCACTTGGTGCAGGGAGTGGCAACTGACCCTTAACATAGACAAATGTAATGTATTGCGAATACATGGAAAGAAGGATCCTTTATTGTATGATTATATGATAGCGGAACAAACACTCGTAGCAGCTACTTCTGTAAAATATCTGGGAGTATGCGTGCGGAATGATTTGAAGTGGAATGATCATATAAAATCAATTGTTGGTAAGGCGGGTACCAGGTTGAGATTCATTGGGAGAGTGCTTAGAAAATGTAGTCCATCAACAAAGGAGGTGGCTTACAAAACACTCGTTCGACCTATACTTGAGTATTGCTCATCAGTGTGGGATCCCTACCAGATCGGTCTGACGGAGGAGATAGAGAAGATCCAAAGAAGAGCGGCGCGTTTCGTCACAGGGTTATTTGGTAACCGTGATAGCGTTACGGAGATGTTTAATAAACTCAAGTGGCAGACTCTGCAAGAGAGGCGCTCTGCATCGCGGTGTAGCTTGCTCGCCAGGTTTCGAGAGGGTGCGTTTCTGGATGAGGTACCGAATATATTGCTTCCCCCTACTTATACCTCCCGAGGAGATCACGAATGTAAAATTAGAGAGATTAGAGCGCGCACGGAGGCTTTCAGACAGTCGTTCTTCCCGCGAACCATACGCGACTGGAACAGAAAAGGGAGGTAATGACAGTGGCACGTAAAGTGCCCTCCGCCACTCACCGTTGGGTGGCTTGCGGAGTATAAATGTAGATGTAGAATGTAGATGTATAAGTAAGCTCTCGTTTTAATTTTTGGAGTTACAAAATTCCACGAGTTCTTACATGGTAGCAAGTTTACAGTTATCGCGCCTTTGTTTCACCCTTCAAAGCCCGTGCCTCCACGTACGGCTCAAAATAGTTCAAATGGCTCTGAGCACTACGCGACTTAACTTCTGAGGTCATCAGTCGCCTAGAACTTAGAACTAATTGAATCTAACCAACCTAAGGACATCACACACATCCATGCCCGAGGCAGGATTCGAACCTGCGACCGTAGCGGTCACGCGGTTCCAGACTGAAGCGCCTTTAACCGCACGGCCACATCGGCAGGCGTACGGCTCAAAAATTGATTCGTTTGTCACTGTTTTTGTTGCAGTACCTTTACGACATCTTGTATCGGCCTGCTGCCCAGCACGGTAAAACGGAGCGTTAGCTCGATTGCCAATAGCTAAAGACAGGCTGTTCGACTCTTCGGAACAGGCTTGTATGTTCATCGATGCGCAAAATGATGATACTGTCGAAAGTTTTCCTGTTGACTTTTGCTTTATAGCCACAGCAACAGCTAACGACCCAGTCTTAAGTGTTATTTTGCGTTATGTCACTACGTAATGGACTTTGTCTAAAAATCGGATTGAAGGTCCTGAAGGTCCGTTGATTCGTCGTTTTTTTTTTCTTTTTTTTGGTGCACAGACAACGTTTTTTTGTGCAAGGTGGTGTCCTCTTGCTCAACGGTCAGTCTCTTGTTATTGTTCCACGTTCGTTGCAGTCAGCCTGTGCTACGACTTCTTCACCAAGGTCATTGGGGTATAGTACGGACAACCAGTTAGCTCGCCGTCACTGTACCTTGTTTGGAACTGATGCTGACATCACCAAGATTTGTTCTTCTTGTTCTGTGTGTGCCGAAAATCAATCCGCACCACCACAGAAATTTTTCTCTTGACCTAAGGCAACTTTGCCATGGAATCGCTTGCATTTAGATTTCACTGCTTCTTTTTGGGACGCACAATTGTTAATTCTTGTTGATTCTTTCAGCGGTTTTGCATTTATTGTTCGCATGCTATCAACTACATCGTCTGCTACCATCAAAGCCTTGTCTTCTATCTTTTGCATAGAAGGATTGCCACAAGACATTGTCACCGACAATGGACCTCAATTTGTGTCTGCAGAGTTCGATACCTTTTGTGAATCTAATGGTATTCAGCATTTAACTTCTGCACCGTTCTCTCCTCAATCGAACGGAGCCGCTGAAAGATTCGATCGGACGTTTAAGTTGCAAATGTCTAAATTTTTCGACTCTCATTCTCGCGAGGACGCTCTTCTCTTGTTTTTATCTCCGTACCGATTTCAGCCCCGCGACGGTTCTTCGCCAGCTGAATTGCTGCATGGTCGTCCTCACCGAACTCTGATGAATTTGTTGCACCCTCCGCACCGCGTTTCTTTGCTACGGCAGACCCGCAAATTCTTGTCAGATGATACTGTCTATTTTCTTCATTTCCGCGGCACTAGCCGGTGGCTGAAAGGGTGCATTCTTCGCCGTCTTGGCCGCGCTATGTTTGTCGTCTCAGGTCCATCTGGTGAGGTGCTCAGGCATCAGAATCAGATGTGCCTCGTTAGTCGTGGGGTCTCTGCCGCTTGCCCTATGTTTCCAGTGTCGACGCCGACGGGGCTGCCCCTGCGGGGACCTCTTCCTTGCACTCCTCGTCCCTAATGGCCAGCGCCCGTAGCTTCGCCACTGCCACGCGACGACGCGACAGCGCGGACGCCATGTCTTGTGCGGAGTCGCCCGAAGTGTCAGCATCGCTGCGGCTACCGGATGACCATATGGACCAGGTGCTTTCGACTGTGGCTCTGAGCACTATGGGATTGAACATCTGAGGTCATTAGTTCCCTAGAACTTAGAACTACTTAAACCTAACTAACCTAAGGACATCACGCACATCCATGCCCGAGGCAGGATTCGAACCTGCGACCGTAGCAGTCGCGCGGTTCCGGACTGAAGTGCCTAGAACCGCTCGGCCACAGCGGCCGGCCGCTTTCGACTGTGATAGGGCACAGTGACGTTCCGGTTACAGCGACGTCCACCGCCGTAGAACAGTCTGCACTTCCTGGTTTCCAGTCATTGTTGCCAGTCGGGTGCCCCGACCCGATGGACGTCGACCCTTCAGCTCCTCCCATTGTTGTTACAGACACCTCATGTTGACGTGCACCCTGGAACAAGTTTCCAGGCGTTTCCTGTCTCCCCTCGGTCCGAATGACGGGGTGTGGCTGGGCATGCCTCGCCTGTAGTTAGGCTCCCCACCTCCTCAACGACGTCAGCATGCGGTCCTCCACCCGGCGGTCGTAAGCCATATTCAAAGGCCGTTAGCAGATTTGCGGGAGAAGAATGTGGTATCAACGTTCGATACCGCACTTGGTAAGGGTTGCAGATATCGACCGCAGTCCGTAATAGATATCGCTGGAGCTGCGAGTTGCGACTAGCGCCGCTCCGCGGCCTGTGACAAGCATCTAGCGAGCTCTCGTCCACTCTTGCTCGGGACGTCAACTAGGAAGGTAGCATAGCCTTCAACTAATAGGAGGCAACCTCTAAAAAGGCGTGTAGCCATGTATGGCATAAGTGATGCCTCTCTAGATATCAGTTTCTATTTATATGTATGTAGCATGTGAAGTAGCCTGTAATACAAGTCTACAATATATATTATTTTTTACCAATGCCTACTAATTATTTCAGTAGATACCGACTGTGAAGCCAACTCCTTACGAACTTCACTGCCAAATCTGCCATATATGTTTCTTATTAGCATTGGCCACCTGTCCTCATAACAACTGACGATGAGAATCATAACAAGTGTCTGTGCCCACAGCGGCTTCCTGTCGCCTACTGGTGGTGGCGCTCCCCGCCCGTGTGTCCTGCTCGCGACCTCTTGCATGTCCAGTCGCCAAACCAATCTAACTATACGTCTCTAGCGGCGGGTAACTGTAAATGTAAACTTTTTGCATGATGTTGAGGTACTCCCTTGGCCAGAAACATCCACATATCTTCCCAGACAGAAAATGTGTGAGACCAACTCGAATAACAATTCTACTCCAGTGCATGTATTGAGGATATCAAGGATCAGTTGCAACCGTTGCTGTACAGTTTGCCTCAGAAGAGAATACAACTGCTTTATGGCACCCATTATAACACAAATACCGCGAAAAGATGCGAAGTAAAAATAAGCAGTGAAACGTGATGCGCACTGCAGATTATAAAGCCCTTTTATTACCTAAACGATAATCTTCAAGCCATATGCTCAGTGCCTACTAGATACTGCCGAAAATTGGAATGCAGACTCCTGCTTCCAAACATTACACCAGCCGGCACTGAATTGCACCACTTCACTGTTTTGGTTACACGAAGATAACACGAATGCTATGAAATTGTTCTGCTTTTGCGCCCTGTATATTCACAGATTATCTGGAGGTGCGTTAGGCCACGCAGTGTCTTCCATAGATGTCTCGTGGATGCTGTTTGTAGATATTGATGTCCACAAGGATTCTTCTTCTCAGCAGATCGAGAGTTCGTTGTTCCTACATTGAAGCCGGCCGGAGTGGCCGAGCAGTTCTAGGCGCTACAGTCTGGAACCGCACGACCGCTACGGTCGCAGGTTCGAATCCGGCCTCGGGCATGGATGTGTGTGATGTCCTTATGTTAGTTGGGTTTAAGTAGTTCTAAGTCTAGGGGACTGATGACCTCAGAAGTTAACTCCCTTAGTGCTCAGAGCCATTTGAACCTTTTTTTCCTGTACTGAATGGTGCGAGGACGCTCAGTGGTGCAAAAGAAAATTCCAAATTATGATCCGGCCGAAATAAAGGAACGGACACTGACTTAGGATGTCACAAATGCCTCTCCAGATTTACTCAAACCTTGCCGTCAACAGCCTGTAGACGCATACAACCAGTAAAAGTAAATTTTGAAACTTGAAATACTTCCTGAACACAATGAATAACAGTCTCATTGCATGCAAAATCCTTTAACATTTAGTTTACTTATTTTCCATTAATATCACACGAAACAGTTTAGTGTCACTCACTGTCCTATCACTTACAATACATGTCTTTACACCTTTACAGTCCCGATCGCCACTCCTGCAGACGCTTAACCACTGTTTCGCGAATGTCTCCTCTGCTCGCGTCTGATTGGTCCATCTCAACATCTAACAAAAGTTCACCTTAAGCAAAACCTCTAACATCTCTCATAAAATTATTAAATTCTTTAAAATTATTAAATTTGTTAAAATTATTATATGCAAGAATGCGTTTTGGTTGGAAAATTTAATTATATTCTCCAAAAAAAAAAAAAAAAAAAAAAAGAAAGCTGTGAGCAATATGCGGCTTGGCTCCCCGTCCGAACGTCTACTCCCCACTGCTCCACCATAGGAAGCCTCTCGAACATTCCACGTTCCCACACTACGTGACCATCTGGATTCGCCTGTTGTGAGGTCAGCTATCGACTACTGGCTACTGATGTACCTTCGCTCCGTACACTGCAGCCTATAATGTAATGTATGAATAAAAGCGGGACGCAATGTGGCATAAATGCCACTCCATTCCAACCGAATCAGGGCTTGGATACAGCCCTGGGGGTACAACGATAAGTGGGCTCATACTATCAAGTTCGTAGTAACTGTAACTCGAATTTTTAGTTATTGAAATAACATCACATGCGCTCTCTACCCGCAAAATTTCAATATCTTCAACATGGCTTTTGAGAGGAATTGTAAAGTGATAATCTTGAAAATATGAAGGAATGAGCCAACCAGATGCGTAACGTACATTTATTAGAACACTTAACATGGGTATCAAAAATTACAACTTCTTGAGAAGTAGATTGTGATCCATGTTACACATTGCGTAGAAAAGGTACATTAGAATAAAAGCCTTTTCTCCACCATATTTAACAAGCTTCACAATCTCTTTCTGAAGAAGATAACTTTATAGTTGTCGAAATCTAGGTAATAAACCTTTCTTACGCAGCTGGTTGGATGATTCTTTCACCCTTTCCAAGACGGCTGCGAAATTTCTTGTCGTTTCTTTCTTTTCGTTTCCACCTCCCCTTCAGGATGCTTTACGTTTTTTGTCACCCAGTGTACTTCAAGTACCTAGCAATGATATCAAGTTGGCTTACACTCAGTATACATAAAAAGGGCAGTGCGAACGATTAAATGTTCATTATTACAATGTTCAGAGGAAATAGTGAATATTTCATTTTCTATATTTCATTCGAGAGCAGATGTTGACTGAGATCACAGTTAGTAATGAACGTTAAGATGACAGTTAAGAGAGTCGTCAGAAATAATCAGTAAGTAAAGTATAGAGAAAAGATTAACTGTTTCTGAAATTTTCTGTGGCTATAGTTACTGCGATGATGGATTCTCAGTTGGAATTTAGTTACAAGAAGTGGATATTTCTAAAAATGAGTCACCGTAGTTGGAAATAAAAATATACACTCCTGGAAATTGGAATAAGAACACCGTGAATTCATTGTCCCAGGAAGGGGAAACTTTATTGACACATTCCTGGGGTCAGATACATCACATGATCACACTGACAGAACCACAGGCACATAGACACAGGCAACAGAGCATGCACAATGTCGGCACTAGTACAGTGTATATACACCTTTCGCAGCAATGCAGGCTGCTATTCTCCCATGGAGACGATCGTAGAGGTGCTGGATGTAGTCCTGTGGAACGGCTTGCCATGCGATTTCCACCTGGCGCCTCAGTTGGACCAGCGTTCGTGCTGGACGTGCAGACCGCGTGAGACGACTCTTCATCCAGGCCCAAACATGCTCAATGGGGGACAGATCCGAAGATCTTGCTGGCCAGGGTAGTTGACTTACACCTTCTAGAGCACGTTGGGTGGCACGGGATACATGCGGACGTGCATTGTCCTGTTGGAACAGCAAGTTCCCTTGCCGGTCTAGGAATGGTAGAACGATGGGTTCGATGACGGTTTGGATGTACCGTGCACTATTCAGTGTCCCCTCGACGATCACCAGTGGTGTACGGCCAGTGTAGGAGATCGCTCCCCACACCATGATGCCGGGTGTTGGCCCTGTGTGCCTCGGTCGTATGCAGTCCTGATTGTGGCGCTCACCTGCACGGCGCCAAACACGCATACGACCATCATTGGCACCAAGGCAGAAGCGACTCTCATCGCTGAAGACGACACGTCTCCATTCGTCCCTCCATTCACGCCTGTCGCGACACCACTGGAGGCGGGCTGCACGATGTTGGGGCGTGAGCGGAAGACGGCCTAACGGTGTGCGGGACCGTAGCCCAGCTTCATGGAGACGGTTGCGAATGGTCCTCGCCGATACCCCAGGAGCAACAGTGTCCCTAATTTGCTAGGAAGTGGCGGTGCGGTCCCCTACGGCACTGCGTAGGATCCTACGGTCTTGGCGTGCATCCGTGCGTCGCTGCGGTCCGGTCCCAGGTCGACGGGCACGTGCACCTTCCGCCGACCACTGGCGACAACATCGATGTACTGTGGAGACCTCACGCCCCACGTGTTGAGCAATTCGGCGGTACGTCCACCCGGCCTCCCGTATGCCCACTATATGCCCTCGCTCAAAGTCCGTCAACTCCACATACGGTTCACGTCCACGCTGTCGCGGCATGCTACCAGTGTTAAAGACTGCGATGGAGCTCCGTATGCCACGGCAAACTGGCTGACACTGACGGCGGCGGTGCACAAATGCTGCGCAGCTAGCGCCATTCGACGGCCAACACCGCGGTTCCTGGTGTGTCCGCTGTGCCGTGCGTGTGATCATTGCTTGTACAGCCCTCTCGCAGTGTCCGGAGCAAGTATGGTGGGTCTGACACACCGGTGTCAATGTGTTCTTTTTTTCCATTTCCAGGAGTGTATGTACAAGGGAGGTAACTGAGCAGAGTCCTTTGTAAACACAAGAAACGAACTGATCTACAAAAGAAGACAATACAAAAATTTCCGCAAAAGAAAAGATTTCTGTAATATGAGTCACTTAGGAATGAAATCAATAGAAAGTGTTACCTAGCTAAACAGAAAGAGCTGCAGGAAAAATATAAAGAATGAGAAAAATGAACGGGAGTCGGAAGGGCAGATTCAGTATGCAGAAAAGTCAAAATTACTTTATGTGAAATTAAATGCAAAAGTTGGCCGTTAAGAGTGCAGATGCCATTCCGTGAATGTATTTAAATTGGTGTACTTGCTGTAGTTCTCTTATTTAATTCGCTTGGAATTGTTAAACCGTTAACAAAATGTGAATATGCAATTAATGTAAAGGTGGAAAAATCACACAAATTTCAGTGAAAGACCTGGATGCTCGACGGTCTCATTGTGAGTGGTACAGGACGCCACAGAACCACCTCGCGCCGACTCATTACGCATTCGGCGCGCGTGGCGGTGGCGCGTTATGACGAGTTATGAGAATTCCGCGCCGCTGGCCTGCACGATGCACCATTGTGCCCCACACCACGTGGGCGACCCTCAGCAGCCAGGCGCGCACCTGCTCTCCGCCTTCGCAGTCCATCGTCTACCACAACGTCCTCGCAGTAGACAAGCGCATCTACTGCCAGGAAACCGCAAGTATACCTTGCAAGGTTGGTCCACTTTATTATAACCAAACGTACTACACGATACGTAATGATGTTTTACCGGGTGTTTCGTCAACTTCTAAAGCGGCATCCACGTTGTGATCCGGGAAGGGGGGGGGGGGGTTATCCAGGCTTCAGTCTCTTTTCATGCACTCCGCCGTGACTTCTGCTGTGCGCCAACAAGAGACACTTCACGCAAAGTTGCCGATTATACGTCAGATGTATTTTTACCTCTGTCTAAACAAATGTCCTGTTTCCAGTCTCTCCTCCTAGTTAGTATTTCCCACAGAATCCTTACCTCACCGATTCTCGAAAATATCTTATATATTATGTAATCAGTAAAGTTAATTTTCAACTTACATGTAACAACACACCTGAAACCCTTAGATTCTTTTCTATCCAGTACGCACCAGTGATTTTTTTCATTTGCGACTTAATTACATTTATCTACAACTATCAACATTAGGATGAAATGAACACCCTTAGCTGCTTACAGGCGTTGACATACGTCAACGGGGACAGATGAAATGTGTGCCCCGACCGGGATTCGAAACCCGGTTCTCCTGCTTACATGGCAGACACTTTTCCATCTGAGCCACCGAGGGCAGCGCGACTGCAGGGATTTAACTCTGGCACGCCTCCCGCGAAGTCCACATTCTCAATGTAGTGCCCCAGCCCATTATACTCATTACTGGCGGAGCGTTGCCGATTCCTGTAAGAGTTCGGGTACTGTTCGTGAATTCGCACAGAAGAAGAAGATGGTCAAGTGGCCGGTGAGCCTTATATATACTAAGATGGTATCAGTTCTTTCGGACATGTCCGAACGATCAGATACCATCGGTGACCATCCAGCTCGTTAGAATGAAATTACAATGAAATGAACACCGTTAGCTGTTTACAGGCGTTGACATACGTCAGCGGGGACAGACGAAAATGTGTGCCCCGACTGGGACTCGAACCCGGGACCTCCTGCTTGGATGGCAGATGCTCTATCCATCTGAGCCACCGAGGACACAGAGGATAGCGCGACTGCAGGGATTTAACTCTGGCACGCCTCCCGCGAAATCCACGTTCTCAACGTATTGCCCCCGCACTACATTCGTAGTGCCCCGCCCGTTATACTCATTACTCGCGGCGCTGTGCCGATTCCCGTAAGATTTCGGGCACTGTTTATAAAATCGCACAGAAGAAGAAGAAGATGGTCAAGCGTCCGGTGAGCCTTAACTATGTCAACGCCTGTAAGCAGCTAAGGGTGTTCATTTCATTGCAATTTCATTCTAATGAGCTGCATGGTCGCAGATGGTATCTGTTCCTTCGAATATGTCCGAAAGAACAGATACCACCTTAGTATATATCAACATTAGGATTTTTCTGTTTTTGATTCGTGCGTTGTTTCTTATCTCTGTCCCTCGACATGTCCAACGACGGTTTTGTTGGTATCAAAAATTAAAAAAGTTTTCTTTTTTGTTTATTCTAATTTGTATTAGAAAATAAATATAGTTTCTACAAATAAAGCCTCTTGGCTGCCTGGATTTCAGTTTTTCACTTATTTATTTTCAGTATATATACTGCACAAAGGAATTAATTTTTGAAACCCCGTCATTTTCCACCACTGCGACGCAGAAGTGTGAAATTTAGCTCAAAGATGTCTAACGGCTTCCTCTGTAATTGTGCAAAGGTGTAGCGTCCTGTGAGGTCACCCTCGAGCTCGGCGACGCTTCGAACAGTAATGTGTCGACACACACGAAGAAAAAGCCCAGAACTTTTCTGAGGTGCAGGATGGGTCATTCATGTCACACTGGCACCATGTCACCACAATTCCGTCCAGCGCCACCGCGGACGTGTCACATGATCGGACTGTCATCAGCACTCTCCCCTCTAACCACATCTCACTGTCTCTCTTGTTTGGCTCTGTGATGGTCAGAACTCCACTACCCAGAATTTCAATAACGCTGTTTTCTTCTTGGTGACGGAGGAAAACATTTCACGGACACCGCCGCTCGGAATCGACACTAAAAGGCCTCAAGAGGTGGCATGAAGGAGGTAAATGAAACCACTCCTTTCTGTTGGGGCGCTCATTTACATATATATCGCATTTGGAAACGACAGTCTGTAGTGCGAAGCGCATCAGAACGACCTTCTTGACAACCTCTGACACTTCTGACACTTCCAGATGATTGACCCTTTCTGCAAGGACTTCATAGGGCTGCAACCCCCAGAACCTCATCTGATCGTATTAGAGCCCAACACGGCCTCTATTTCACTATGATGTGCAGCGTAGAACCGCTCAATACCATTCGAACTAAATTTAACGTGATCCTAAGCAGGAAAGCATGTTATTGCTATTTCAGCCGTCTCGATTCGTGCCCTCCTTCGGCTTGATCACGAATGGGTGTGACACTGACACGTGCGTCACTGTAACGGTTACGGGGGTAACACCCTCGGTGCTACATGTGCACGTGCAAAATTGTATTTGTACAGAGACAACCGTCGACCGTTTCCTAGGCACCTGTTGGTAGGCAACCTCTTTTATATCCTAAAGCTGAATGGTCCTACACGGCAGCTCTAGCGACCGCTCGCTGGTATGTGTCATCTGATGAGTGTCCAAGGGGTCGTTTGCCAGCAGGCACTCAGGAATAAATCCAAGGTTGTCTTTGTACAGCTGCATTTTTGAAGTACTCAAAAAAGTACACAGGTGTCACCTAGCGTGTTGCGGAACTTGGGGTTGGAGGGACTGTATGCCATTTTATTCATTCACACGTCAATAAAGTAAGCTGCCACACACCAAAGGAGCGCGCGAAACATGAGGGGTGAAAAAGCATAAGTGCCCTTTATCACCTTCCATTAGGTGGGTGCACTCAGCGACTGTTATGTCATTTATAAATTATAGAGCGCAAAATCAGTCGTCCTTTTTTTCTTTTTGCAACTTTTATTACACAAATCGAGGTTTCGGCTAATGTCAAGGCATTATCAATCCACTATTTTCTAATCTCGATGCATGTTAGTTCCCTGTTGTTCGGGCGTCAGTCACAGTACCTTGAACACTATATATGAATGTGAATGACGGCCGAACAACAGGGAACTAACATGCTTCGAGATTAGAAAGTAGTGCATCGATAATGGCTAGGCACTAGCCGAAATCTGGATTTGTGTAATAAAACCTGCAAAAAAAAAAAATGACAATTGATTGATGCGCTCTATAATTTATAAATAAATACCCTTTGCTTTTTCGGATCACGTTATAAATCCGCCGAACGATACCTAGTGCTTTGACTTCCATATTAAAGCAAAAATTGCGGTAGCGCTACATTCCAATAGGGTGAGACCACGTCCAGAGAGGTTGTGTACCACGATGTCGTTAGACTAGGCTAGAAAATTCCGGTAAGTGTCGGCACTGTCAACGGTTGTCAAGAATACCATTTTGTTGCAAACTGTGCTGCAGACTGTCGTCTTCGTCCGCGAAATGCCAAAGAGATGGGGATGATTTGATTGAAGCTCTTCATGTGACCTCCTGAGGCCGCTTGAGCGATTGTCAGCGGCGGCGTGCCTAAAATGTTTTTCGCTGGCCAGCCCACAAGAGAACCACGTAATTTCAGTGCTGGGCGGCGCGGGTGTGACGTCTGTCGCAGAAGCATCAAGAGAAAGGGTGAGACGTGGGTAAGTAGGTTTGTGACGATTTTTCTATCATGTGACACGTGCAGAGTGGCTTTGTGCTGAATTATGATGAAATTTGATAGCAATATGACATGATTAACCCACCTTAAAGCAGACCCAAACTTCTGACCTCTGGTTGTATTTTAGTATGTGTCGCTATCTCGCTGTTTGAATCGCAGTCGAGTCCGAAGGTGAGGTCATAGGGTGCCACGCTTTAGCGCCGTTTCAGTGGAACGTTGTAGGCTCCTTTGACCCAAATTTCAGACCTGCGTCGCAATGGTGGCATTTCAAAGAAGTGACTCTGTAATTCTTTTGCACAGTGTATTTTGGAGTGAAATCTCCAGTGCCAGGGATTTAGCTCCTAAATGCATAACGCAAATAAAAACTTGAAAACTTGTTATACAGATAGTCACCAGACTTTAATCTAGGAAAGATGTACCTTTCATCACTTTTATGTGCCACGTGGAACCGTTACGAATTAATTAAGATAAATGATAAATGTTAAGGACTTTATGAAAAATGAAGAAGATTCAGCTTCTAACGTGAGAATCGGTAACTTACTAAAGAGAGTAAGAGAGTATTACACTGTAGTACTTTATATTAAGTTTTTTCCCTGTGTAATTGCTTTCACATATTTTATTGAGCTCAAGTAACGCAGAAAAGCTTGCAGAATGAGCAAAAAAAAAAAAAAAAAAAAAAAAAAAAAAAAAAAAAAAAAAAAAAAATGGGACGAATGATGATTGCCAATAGGGAGTTCCTTGTGGGAGATGCTTGCATCATAGGATCCATAGCTGTTACAGCAGGAGAGGCGCCAGTGCGCAATCTGTTCTCCCTGATAGGCGTGGCAATAGTTGGAATTCGACTTTTCTGTCTTGAATGTTATGAAACGCCAATACTTCCGTAAAATTTACGACACTAGCTACAGATATCTCTAGTACAGGTAATAAACCTTATACGTAGAGGAAAAGAACACTGAAAGCAAATACTGTCCATGTTTTTAAATGCTTTTTGCGTGCACTGTTGAGAAAATGTGAACTGGCGGAATGGACATGTGCTTCAATGAGTTTCCCCGAGTACTAATGTTGTTTTCTTAAGGCATTGGTAGTAATGGCTAATGATAAAGCAGCTCAAGTGCTGGAAAAGGGTGTCATTGGAATTTTGGTATAGGAAACGCCCTGTTAGACAACATGGCGTGTGACGTACACACCCACCGACTGACTTCTCGCAAGTCTCGGCTACCTGTAGAACTGGTACTGCTTCACCCACCAGATGGAAGAAACGTGACGTTAACATTGCTACTTATATATGACGCTGGTCCCGGTTTACTCGTCTTGGTTTATCAAATACAGCTAGACAACAGCCGACCCAGGTGCGTACACCGGTTCTCACAGGATCACCAAAATAAAGCACCGTCAGACATGCCCAGTATTTCGGTGGGTGACCTTCAGAGTACGCCGCGACCTGTTGACAGTTTTCCCTTTACCTTTACGGCAGAGGGAACAGGAAGAGTAGTGGCGTAAGGTCGCTGAGCGCCGGTCCTTTCACCAATGTCCTGGATTCGGTTACAAACCTCTCCACCCTGTCACATGAAATGACGGCACACAACACTCGGCGCTCTTCGACTGGAGGAGGCTACTTGCCGGCGCCGGGTTTCACCTTCTCGCTTCTCTCATCATCATCCAACACATACACGCCACAACACTACACAGGCACACATCATACGTAACAGATGAACTTACATACATAACTACCCCGTACGTAACAGATGAACTTACGTACATAACTACCTCCCGTACTTCGCCAGTGATCGGAAAAATCTTTCCAATTACATGGTTTGTACCTGGCCTTTGGTATCTCACAGCCATTCATGCCATAAGACGTAACCTTAAGCAGATCCAGAAGATCATGGAGGCCGTGGCATGTCCTAATAAAAAGAGATCAACGAAACGAGAAAAATTCTAAAAATTCAATTCGGCAAGTACGTTTTAATTAATTTTAAGTAATCAGGTTGGGTGGTTAGTGGTGTTTAACGTCCCGTCGACAACGAGGTCATTAGAGACGGAGCGCAAGCTTGGGTTAGGGAAGGATGGGGAAGGAAATCGGCCGTGCCCTTTCAAAGGAACCATCCCGGCATTTGCCTGAAACGATTTAGGGAAATCACGGAAAACCTAAATCAGGATGGCCGGAGACGGGATTGAACCGTCGTCCTCCCGAATGCGAGTTCAGTGTGCTAACCACTGCGCCACCGCGCTCGGTTTTAAGTAATCAAACTTCATCCCCCCTCCCCATGAACTACATACATTGCCTCTGGTGGGGTGAGTTTCATGCCTCAGCGATGCTGCCAGCCGTACTGTAGGTGCAACCGCATCGGAGGCGATCTGTTCAGAGGCCATACAAACGGATGGTTGGAGAGTGTCAGCAGCAATTTCAGTAGATGCAGGGCAAACAGTCTGCATGATTGACTGATCTGGCCTTGTACCATCGACCAAAACCACCTTGTGCGCTGGTACCAAATGAAAACTACAGCCGTAACTTTTTCCGAGGGCATGCAGCTCTACAGTATGGTTAAATGATGATGGTATCCTCTTGGAGAAAATATTCTGGAGATAAAATAGTTCCAAAATATTAATTTTTTCCTCAGATTCGGATAAGTTTGGATCAATATTTGTAAAACTCTAATTCCTCTCTCTCAAACCCCATCCTATGGGGAGAGAGGGAGAGTTTTAGTTATAGCTAATCAAAATTTACGAAGTAAATAAGTATTTTTTTTATTTATCGGTAACCATTTTCCACGCAAAAATAAGAACTTCGATTTTATTGAAATACAGCGCCAACTACCAAGAATCAAAACAAATGTTTAA
Organism: Schistocerca serialis cubense; assembly: GCF_023864345.2. Taxonomy (NCBI): domain Eukaryota; kingdom Metazoa; phylum Arthropoda; class Insecta; order Orthoptera; family Acrididae; genus Schistocerca; species Schistocerca serialis. Next base: position 292,825,239 of record NC_064641.1, read on the forward strand.
GACAATATATACGTAGTTTTATGTAAAATCTGACTCTGCAATAAAAATGGGGGTTCCCATTTGAAATTTTGAAGTTGCCTCCCGCCCACCCCCAGGAGGCTGAGGTGGTGGGCTGATTTTAGCACCAGCAGATGTCCCCCTCGAAAATAACCAACTTTGGAGCCTACACATTTTTTCGTGTGAAGCTTATTTTTCGAGTTATTCTGGTCTTTCAGCTTAAAATTTACAACCTTTATAATAGTGAAACAGAAATTTCGGAACCAGATTTCAAATTGTAAGACATTTCCAGGGCAGATGTGTACTCTGACCACAATTTATTGTTGCGAGCTGTAGACTGAAACTAAAGAAATTGTAAAATATTGAGAAATTAAGAAGATGGGACTTGGATAAGTTTAAAGAACCAGAGTTTTTCGAGAATTTCAAAAAGAGCATTAGGCAATTGTTGTCTAAAACAGGGGAAGGAATACAGTAGAAGCCGAATGGGTAGCTTTAAGAGATAGTGAAGTCAGCAATATATCACATAGGTGAAAAAACAGGTCCTAGTAGAAACCTTTGGATAACACAGGAGATATTGAATGTTACTGATGGAAGGAGAAAATGCAGCAAGTGAAGCAGGCGAGAGGGAGTAAAACGTCGAAAAAATGAAATGCAAAGTAGCTAAGTAGGAAATGCTAGAGGACAAATGTAGGGATATACAAGAATATATCACGAAGGGAAAGGTAGATATTGCCTACAGGAAAATTAAAGAGGCCTTTTGAGAAACAAAAAGCAGCTGTATGAACATCAGTCCTAAGCAAAGAAGGGAAATCTGAAGAGTGAAAAGATTATATTGAGGGGACATGAACTTGCAGGCAGTATTATAGAAATGGATGAGAACGTAGATGAAGAGGAGATGGGAGACATGATGCTGCGAGAGGAATCTGACAGAGCACTGAAAGTCGAATAAAGGCCTCGGGAGTAGACGATATTCCGTCAGAGCTACTGATAGCCTTGGCAGAGCCAGCCATGACAAAACTCTTCCATCTGGTGTGTAAAATTTATGAGACAGGCAAAATATCCTAAGACTTCCCGAAAAATATAATAATTCCAATTTCGAAAAAATCAGGCGCTGACCGGTGAGAATATTACCGAACTATCAGTTTAATAAGTCACGGTTACATAATACTAACACGAATTCTTTACAGAAGACTGAAAAAACGTAAAACCTCGGGAAAGACCAGTTTGTATTTCTGAGAAATGTGGACACACGTGGGACAATACTGACGCTACGACTTAACATGGAAGACAGACTAAGGAAAGGCAAAACTATGTTTGTAGCCTTTGTAGACTTAGAGAACGCTTTTGACAATGTTGACTGGAATACTCTCTGTGAAATTTTGAAGGTAACAGGAGTTAAATACAAGGACGTAAAAGAAAGGCAGTTTCTGAAAACGGAGTGAGACAGGGTTGTTGCCTACCACCTTCAATCTGTACATTGTGTAAGCAGTAAATGAAACCAAAGAAAATTTTGAAGAAGGAATTAATGTTCATAGAGAGGAAATAAAAACTTTGAGGGTTTCCGATGATGTAATTCTGTCAGGCGCAGCAGAGGACTTGGAAGATCGGTTGAATGCAATGGACAGAGTCTTGAAAGATGAGTATGAGTTGAACATCAACAAAAACAAAACAATGATAATGGAATGTAGTCGAATTACATCAGGTGATGCTGAGGCAAAGTAGTAGATGAGTTTTGCTATTTGGGCAACAAAATGTTAATGGCCGAAGTAAAGACGATAGGCTGGAAATGACAAGAAAAGCGTTTCTGAAGAAAAGAACTTTGTTAATGTTGAGTACAGATTTAAGCGTTAGGAAGTCTCTTCCGAAAGTATTTTTATTGAGTGTAGCCATTTACGGAAGTGAAACATGGACGACAGTCTAGGTAAGAAGAAAATAGAAGCCTTTGAAATATGGTGCTACAGAAGAATATTGAAGATTAGATGGATAGACCATATAACTAATGGGGTACTGAATAGAACTGGGAGAAAAGGAATTTACGGTACAGCCTGACTAGAAGAAGGGATCTGTTGATAGGACACATCCTGAGACATAAGGGATCGCCAATTTAGTAGTACAGGGAAGTGTGGGGGTAAAAACAGTAGTGAGAGACTAAGAGATGAGTACAGTAAGCAGTTTCAGAAAGATGAAGATTGCAGTAGTTATTTGGAGATGAAGAGGCTTGCATAGGACAGAGTAACATGAAGAGTTGCATCAAGCCAGACTTCCGGATAGAGACCGCAACTACAACGAGCTACATCTTGTATGAGACGTGATTTCAGAATGAAATATCTGTGTAAACGTTGCACGGCTTTTATGAATGTAAAGAACTGCATTGTACAATACACAGCTGTACAGGCAATATTTTTACCATTGGTTTCGGTCAATCTGATACCATAAATGCAATGCATACTCATCGCAGTACAGTTGCTATACCCAGTATGACGTTAGTCTTGCTATTAAAACGTTAAAGTTGAACTTTGGAAACATCAAGTTCCAGGTCATACGAGTCGTCAAGTGATTTTATCGTGTATGAAGGAAACCTAAGAACAAGAACGAAGTTGATGCAGAGAATTATAATACACTCCTGGAAATGGAAAAAAGAACACATTGACACCGGTGTGTCAGACCCACCATACTTGCTCCGGACACTGCGAGAGGGCTGTACAAGCAATGATCACACGCACGGCACAGCGGACACACCAGGAACCGCGGTGTTGGCCGTCGAATGGCGCTAGCTGCGCAGCATTTGTGCACCGCCGCCGTCAGTGTCAGCCAGTTTGCCGTGGCATACGGAGCTCCATCGCAGTCTTTAACACTGGTAGCATGCCGCGACAGCGTGGACGTGAACCGTATGTGCAGTTAACGGACTTTGAGCGAGGGCGTATAGTGGGCATGCGGGAGGCCGGGTGGACGTACCGCCGAATTGCTCAACATGTGGGGCGTGAGGTCTCCACAGTACATCGATGTTGTCGCCAGTGGTCGGCGGAAGGTGCACGTGCCCGTCGACCTGGCACCGGACCGCAGCGACGCACGGATGCACGCCAAGACCGTAGGATCCTACGCAGTGCCGTAGGGGACCGCACCGCCACTTCCCAGCAAATTAGGGACACTGTTGCTCCTGGGGTATCGGCGAGGACCATTCGCAACCGTCTCCATGAAGCTGGGCTACGGTCCCGCACACCGTTAGGCCGTCTTCCGCTCACGCCCCAACATCGTGCAGCCCGCCTCCAGTGGTGTCGCGACAGGCGTGAATGGAGGGACGAATGGAGACGTGTCGTCTTCAGCGATGAGAGTCGCTTCTGCCTTGGTGCCAATGATGGTCGTATGCGTGTTTGGCGCCGTGCAGGTGAGCGCCACAATCAGGACTACATACGACCGAGGCACACAGGGCCAACACCCGGCATCATGGTGTGGGGAGCGATATCCTACACTGGCCGTACACCACTGGTGATCGTCGAGGGGACACTGAATAGTGCAGGGTACATCCAAACCGTCATCGAACCCATCGTTCTACCATTCCTAGACCGGCAAGGGAACTTGCTGTTCCAACAGGACAATGCACGTCCGCATGTATCCCGTGCCACTCAACGTGCTCTAGAAGGTGTAAGTCAACTACCCTGGCCAGCAAGATCTCCGGATCTGTCCCGCATTGAGCATGTTTGGGACTAGATGAAGCGTCGTCTCACGCGGTCTGCACGTCCAGCACGAACGCTGGTCCAGCTGAGGCGCCAGGTGGAAATGGCATGGCAAGCCGTTCCACAGGACTACATCCAGCATCTCTACGATCGTCTCCATGGGAGAATAGCAGCCTGAATTGCTGCGAAAGGTGGATATACACTGTACTAGTGCCGACATTGTACATGCTCTGTTGCCTGTGTCTATGTGCCTGTGGTTCTGTCAGTGTGATCATGTGATGTATCTGACCCCAGGAATGTGTCAATAAAGTTTCCCCTTCCTGGGACAATGAATTCACGGTGTTCTTATTTCAGTTTCCAGGAGTGTAGTAATGCGTTCCCTATGCACAAGGGCATCATGCGGTCTCAATTAAAGCAGCATGCTACTTCTTCTGGATTTCCGTCCACATACCTCCAAAACCTTGGCACAAGCGTTAAAGAGATCACCGACCTTTCCAAAGTCTCGCCCGTCCATCCCTGGTTGGACGCCATTCCAAAGAACTTTGCGATACCTTACTGCCACCGTGCACTGTCCCAAGACAGTAGCGCAAGGTGTGTCGCTGACGGACACATAAACTCGCCTGTCGATTTTTCGTCGTGCACAGCTACTTAACGCTGAGTACAGAGATAGCATAAAATAGCAAGAAAGGATTCAACACATGACAAAAGTTTCCCTTTAGTCCTGAAATCTACAGAAGATTTCCTATGGCAGAGAAGAATAACATACAAAGAGCTTCATCGTGCCACTAGTAAAAACGTGTTCCATTACTGCAAGATGACTAATTTTGCTTTAGATAATCACATTGAAAATAACTTAGGTTGTTATATGTCAGTAACAAAAGTATTGCTGATGAAAACCTCCACAACGATGTTAACGTTATTAATTTATGATATACAGTAGTGATGATTGTACAGTCAAAAACCAAGCAGAAAGAGGAAAAAAAGGCCTGAGTAATTAGTACATAAAAAGACATTAGTTTTAAAAGACAGCAGTGCTGCCTCATTTCCTTGAACAAAGGAGGAATAAAAAGGGCTTCTGGAACCGCCCTTAGAAGCTTAGAGAATGGGAATGGTACCAAGACTATTTGACTGCTTCGACACTGACTGAAGTGCGTTGTGTTTACAGCGCACAAGAGCAGTTATTCATTTACTTCTACATCTACATTTATACTCCGCAAGCCACCCAACGATGTGTGCCGGAGGGCACTTTACGTGCCACTGTCATTACCTCACTTTCCTGTTCCAGTCGCGTATGGTTCGCGGGAGGCATAAGTAGGGGGAAGCAATATATTCGATACCTCATCCAGAAACGCACCCTCTCGAAACCTGGACAGCAAGCTACACCGCGATGCAGAGCGCCTCTCTTGAGTTTGCTAAACATCTCCGTAACGCTATCACGCTTACCAAATAGTCCTGTGACGAAACGTGCCGCTCTTCTTTGGATCTTCTCTATCTCCTCTGTCAACCCGACCTGGTACGGATCCCATACTCAAGTATAGGTCGAACGAGTGTTTTGTAAGCCACCTCCTTTGTTGATGGACTACATTTTCTAAGGACTCTCCCAATGAATCTCAACCTGGCACCCGCCTTACCAACATTCATAATTCAGGACATGTGTGATTAAAATGAATGGTTACTATTAAATTCCGTTAATAAAAGTAGACAAACACGAATGCGAATTCACACAAGTGCACAGAAAGCCACATACAACAATAAGGAGAAGAATACGATCATGTTCGCGTGAAAAGTGGTTGTAATATACTAATTCCAAGTATCATAACACGCATATTTAAAGGCAGGAGGAATTCAGCACTAAATGACGGTTTTATTTGTTTGTGATTTTTGCCATTAGTCGTGGGTGAAATATCTGTGTTGCGACTTAAGTGAAAATGTCTAATCGCGTGTAGCGATATACTTCTATTGCTGAAGAAGATGAAAGAGAGAGATAGAGGGTAGGAGGGTGACAGGGAAAGAGAGAGAGAGAGAAGGGAGGGAAGAAAACCTACAACTACCACCTCAGTCTACTTCTCTCTAAAACTACGAAGGTAGTGTTCCAACTGCACCTTTATGACACCTTCAACTCTGCTGGCGACACCTTCAATTAAGTATCTGAACGTCTGCGCAGGAATGGCAGTATTCTTCCTCAGCAGATGAACGTGGACGCTGCCTCCTGAAGCGAAGTCGACGTTCTAACTCCTACCAGATGCGTTTCATTCTGTTCAGATCGGGACTCTGGGCAGATAAGCCTCTTTGAGGGCTGTTTTTATCCACAAACCACTGCCTTACGGATGGGGCTTTAAGACTGACTGCAATCGTTGTGATACAACCATCGTCTCTGAACAGTTCCTTTACTGCAGGCAGCACAAAATATTGTAAAACGTGTTCTTGTCCATCTTTATTTAGTGTGCAGTAAGCGCACCACACCGTTACCACGAAAAACACACCATTACCTCTGCCCTTCACTTTTGACGTTTCATATGGTGGAAGGTAACGTTCTCCAGGGTTTCGCCAAACCAAGATCCTTTCATCGGATTGCCGCGTGGTGTAGCACGATTCATCCCTTCAAAACACTCGTTTCCAGTCATCCACTGTCCATTGGCGTCGCTTTTCACGCCACCTCAAGCGTCGCCTGCGGAAATGTGTGGCTCATGAGGAGCTGCTCGACCGTCGTACACCGTTTGATTTACCTCCTAAGCGTAGTGATTGTGCTAGCTGGACTGCTGGAGCTTTCATGCGATTACTTGTAAGCACCGTCCGCAACGCTCGACGGTGTCTGCTCATACATCAGTGCACGAGTTTTGCTTGCTCTTGTTTAAGCTATGGTTGTTCCCTCTGGTTTCACTTCACTATCACATCACCAATAGTGACAGCTTTTGAAAGGTTCAGATTTCTGATGGGTTTGTTACTCGAGGGACATATGAAGACTCATTGATACTTGAATTCATTGTGCTCTGCTGCCTGACCCATACTGCAGTTACTGTTTCGCAGGCTGACAACACAATACTCCCTATCACTCGTGACATCTGGCGGTCAATTTCGCATTGCGTGGGGTGTCCGTCCGGATATTTCTGATCTATAGAGGTTTCATTAGCTCTTCCATCTTTTCCTGTCTTTCGTTAATATCTAAGTACATGCTGTAGCCAATACCGGCTATGTCCTCTTTTCCTTATTCTAGCCTTTGTCGTCCGTGATCTGGCAGCAGCGTCTTTGAATAATAGTCGAAACCCAGCTGCTATTCACATTCAGTATAAAAGCCACGATCAGTGGCGGCCGAATACTTCCAGCATAAGAAGTCAACCTTTTGCTGTACTGCATTAAAATGACACAATATGTATCCACAGGAGATTTTCCCTGTAAATGAAAGTGTCATGACGAGCTCTCCATCGGCAAAAGACCTCGGATTAGTCTCTTATTCGGATCTCCGGGAGGGGACTGACAAGGGACAGGTAATAATCAGAAAAAGGTGAAACAACAAACGACGCGATAAAGTTTTACGAGTCGCAGCTTGGAATGTTAGAAGCAGTAGGAAAGTCGGAAAATCTTGAAAGGGAAATGGGATGGCTCGATTTAGATATGGAGTGGGTTAGTGAAATGAAAAGGAAACAAGATAAGGATACTTGGTAAGACGATTATAGGGTAATATCAATGGCGTAACAAGAGTAGTAGTTATGAATATGACAGTAGGGCGCAGAGGGATTTACTGTGGATAGTTCAATGATAGCATTGTCGTTATCAGATTCGACAGCAACCTGCTCCGACAACGATAGTCTAAGTATACACGCCAACGTCGCAAGCAGAAGATGAAGAGACAGAGAATGTGTACGAGGATACTGAACTTGTAATTTTGTATGTAAACGGAGATGAAGATCTATTAATCATGGGGGATTGAACGCGGTTGTAGTGAATGGAGCAGAAGAAAGAATTGGGCTTGACACTATGTTTGAGAGATGACAAAGAGTAATTGGGTTCTGCAATACAGTTCAGATGGTAGCAGTTAATATTCTGTTCAAGACTTACATGAGGAGAACGTGTTTTTGGAAAGTCCCAGAAATGCGGGATGATGCTCACGGTTAGACAGAGATTCCGAAATCAAGTATTGGATTCTAAGTCGTACCCATGAATACGTACAGACTCAGATTAGAATTCAGTAATGACCAAGGGTAGATTGAAGCTCAAGAGAATTCTCTGGAAGAATCAGTATGGAAGGAAGTAGGATACTGAAATACTGAGGAATGATTAGGCATGCTTGATGTTCACTGTGCATACTGCAAGATGGTATATCACAACAGGTACTCCATTTGAAGAGAAGTAGACATATCTAAGAAAGGCAATAACAGATGATGGACGGTCAGACATAGGTACAAGGAAGGTAACTGCGAAGATGCTTTGGTTAACAAAAGAAATACTTGAACTGATCAGTGAAACGAGAAATTACAAATTTTCAGGGGAAGACACGAATGCAACAATATAAATGACTTCGGAATTAAATATGTAGGAAATGCAGGATAACAACGGCGAAATGGCTGCAGAAAAATGTGAAGAAATCGAAAAAGAAATTATCCTCTGATGAAATACCTTAGCATATTCAAAAATCGAAACAACTTTCGATGAAATTAAAATCAAGGGTGCTAACTTTAAGAGTGCAATGGTAATCCCATTGTTAAAGAGGAGACTATGGATAAGTGGAAAAAGGATTCTGAAAGCCTCTCTGGGATTGGGGGGGGGGGGGGGGGTCTGGGGACTTGACCGATGCGTGATAGAAGAAGAAACTGATGTTGGTACGGAAGACACAGGAATACAGAACGCATTAGAGTCAGGATTCTGGAAGGTTTGGGATTAAATAAAACAAAAGGCATAGATAAACAGTCAACAGTGAAGGGCAGAGGTAAGGGTGTGTTTTTCGTGGTTACGGTGTGGTGCGCTTACTGCACACGCCAAAGGGAGTTTCTAGAATCATTTGGGGAGGTGGCACTCAAACGACTATTTAAATCGCTGGGTAAAATGTATGAGACTTGGGACGCAGAATCTGACTTTCGGAAACATATCATCCGAAAATAGCAAGGACAGATATGTGTGCAAACTATCGCACAACAACAGTATACAGAAGAATGGAAAAGGAGACTGAGAAACTGTTCGATGACGATCAATTTGGCTTTAGGAAACGTAAATGCGCCGGAGAGGCAATACTGACAATGTGCGTGAGAATGAAAACTAGGCTGAAGAAATATCCCGAGACGTGCATTCGGTATATCGATCTAGTAAAGCTCTCGACACGTAAAATGAAGCAATATGTTCGAAATTCTGAGAAAAAGAAGAGTAAACTATAGTGAAGAGGACTAATATACATTACAGTTTCGAAAAAGTGAAACACCAAGACCGAGAGATGTGATCACAAATAAATTTATTCTGCCGATTAGGGACATGACACCCCACAAATGATTAGCGTTAGAGACCTGTACATGCATTTTGACTGTGGTAATTCAGTACGAAGTAGTGCCACCATGTGCAGCAATGGGAGATGCAAGAATTTGTGACATGGAATCAAAGAGCACCTGAATATACAGCTGGTGAACACTGGGCTACTCGGTCTGTAGGTGTGTCCATAAAGGATCAAGTGTGGCTGAGGGAGGACCTGAACGAACAAGTTGCGTACAGACCATCCCAGAGATGTCCATAGGCCGCATGTCAAGCTAATAGGCAATCCAGGGAAGCAGTGGTACCCGTCGTTCTTCGAAGAAGGCTTGCACAATCCTCACCACATGCTGTCGGGCGTAGTCCTGCTGAGATATGGTGCTGAAATATGGTATGTGGAACGTCCTGCAAGTAGGAGAGTGCCCCAGACTGTAAGAACTCCCTGATGTAGCGGTGGCTGTTGAGTTTGTCCTCAACACTAGATCATGTGTTAGAGAATGGCGCCCCAATCCTCAATCCCTGACACTTGGCATTTCTCCACTATTTTATTCAACAATACAGTTGTCCGACTGCATTCAAACGCGTATGCGTCTATCACTGTAGGACAAGTGGAAACGGGGCTCATCCGAAACGCTGTATTTTGCTACTGAGAATGCCAGTGTCGACGTTCACATGCCAGCTGCAGTCTTCAGTGTTGGCGGGCTCTGAACAATGGAAACTGATGCAACGGCTTGCAGGTCACCAGTCCAGCCCGCAGAGGACGGCTTCGAAAGATCGACGAAGACATCTCCGTAACCGTTGCAGTGCTCAAACGCCCCGCCAACAATGTGGACTGAGACGCCCTGCTTAAGTCCGCAGGACAGAACAGGTAGTTGGAATTGTGGAAAGGGGCCAAAAGGGGACTGTCACTCAAACAGATATTTAGTTGTCCAAACAATACAGCAAAAATTTTAGAACTTAGTTATCGGCTGAATAGGCCACACTATCTTGTGCTTTAATGGCACAACCACTTAAATTTCAAAACGGCTGAAAGCCATTAACTTAAAATTCAGCCTCATAACATAATATTTAGAAGGCAGAAGGCCTTACGTAAGTATGTTCCATAACTTCTCTGAAGGCCCAACAAATCGAACACTAGAAAATTAAACAAGTTTAATTTAAAGATGGCTGAAGGCCCATGATTTAAGACTACAGGTAAAATTAATTAAAAAATACACGAGGCAGAAGGCGTTATCTTCAATTATGCTGAAGGCCCCACACAGTCTGACACTTGAAAGACAAGAACTGTAATTTTAAAACGGCTGAAGGCCGTTTACTTAAAACAACTAAAATAATTTTTAGTAGGCAGAAGGCCCAAAGCTTTATCTTTAAACAATATTTTACACAGGCTGAAGGGCCAAACAATCTAAGATTTAACAAGTAAGGAATCTAAATTTTAAAGCGGCAGAAGACCCATTATTGAAAACACAACTACAATAAATTTTCAAAAGGCAGAAGGCGCAAAGCTTTATCAAAAAATATTTTAAATGAGGCTGAAGGCCCAATAATGCAAGGGTTGATGAGTAAGGAACTTTCAATTTTAAAGCAGCTGAAGGCCCATTATTTAAAACCCATCTGAAAGCATATAAATTCAAACCATCGGCTATAAACTATTAAAATACACAATCAAACACCAATAAGAAAAGACAGTACAACCAGCGGCGCTCAGAAGTTTTCGGGGGTCGGTCTGGAATTGAAATATTAACGTTCGCTTAGGGGAGACAGGTAGTCGGCCCAACTATATTCGATCCGCCGGCAACCCAACCAAGAGACAGTCAACGGACCCACCGACAAGACGACTTGCTTTCCACCTGACCAGTGCACAAGGAACTCCAAAGCCAAAACGTAAAAGGAATAGCCGCCCACAACCAAGTATGCATAAGCTGTCAAAACTACACACACGTGTTGGACAGAGACAACACGGTGAGGAAAGGACACTTCCTGAATTTTACGCAAGCGGCCAGGGCAGGTAACCGGAACGCTAACGGTCACAAGGTAGAAAATTCCGCTGGTGCACTTGGACACCAAATAACAAAAATACAGTTAAAGTGCACCGGATGGTGGCCAAACTTTCGCCAACTCCAACACTCGCTGTTGCTCACGGGAATACCCCCAACAGCCAACCATGATAACCAACGGCACAATGTGAAACGTCTGGCTTCGGTAATTAAACCACCACTCAACTTTGGTGTCCTGGGTCGATGAGCTGCGAACCCCGTAGCAATCGGAACAGCTCCCACACACTCCGACACTGCGTAGAGACTCCCCAGAGGGCCAGGCCCACTGTTCCGCGAGGAGATTTCGTGGCTAATCCACACCAACCGACCGACTGCCACACATCAGCACGGAGACAGCGCTAAAGTTACTGAGCAGTCGACGACATCACAAGCTACACACAGTTTCACGAAGTACATAAAGATAGTAACTGTTCCCGAAAGAACAGATACCATTGATGACCGTGCAGCTTCTCTAAGATAATTGATAATTAGTTGAAACCCTCAGCTGCCGACAGGTGTTGATATACCCCAATGGGGACAGCTGAAAATGTGTGCCCCGATCCAAACTCTTCTGGGAATCGTCACTTTAGTGGGCGCGAGTAATGAGAGGATGGGCAAATATCTATTAAGAACATTACGTATGTAGATTGTGGACAATTGGGAATGTGGGTCTCATGGGAAGCGAGAGAGGGATGAGTCACTGCAGTCGCGCCATTCGTCTGTGTCCTCGGTGGCTCAGATGAATAGAGCGTCTGCTATGGAAACAGGAGATCCCGGGTTCGAGACCCGGTCGGGGCACACATTTTCATCCGTCCCCATCGAGGTATATCAACAACACCTGTCGGCAGCTGAGGGTTTCAACTAATCACCTCTTGCATAAAGGACTAGACAGTAATAACGGCAGCGACTGTGCAATAAAAAGGCCGAATCAAGAGCCAGCACACGCTGGCAACCCATAAGCGATCGCCGGCCGACATACACGTCGTCCGACAAGACGACCGACCGACGACCAACCAAGGTGGTCCGCACTCGAGTGATACGTATCGGCAAGAGTCGGGCGAGCCATGGCTGTCCGGACCTCACTGCAGCCGCGCCCCGACTGAACTTCTGCCGCGTCCTAAGTCAAACACTACCACGTCCGAACTGCACTGCTAGCGCCTCCCAACTCACTGCCAGATCCGAACTAACCCCGAACACACGACAACCGGGGAGTAATAGCAGTCAGCAACGATAATACGCCAGGGCTGCTGCTGCTCACGGTCAATCAAGGCGGCAACTTGTGACGCCAGTATTTGAAATTAACATAACGAGGTGGTAGTAGAGTAAAAACAGGATGTCACATGAGGTATGGCAAGAACACGAGCCACGCACGGCTCATGGACGATGCTGTTCTGTCCGTTATGACCTAAAGCGCAAGATGGCGGTCATCTCGCACTGTGGTCTCACTGTGTCCAGTAGCCTGTCGCAGCTGCGTACGGCCCTCTTCTCTGCAATTGTTCCACACAGACCAGCATGCCCATTACGAGCTGCGTTGTCACAGAAAGACAGACCCGCCTCCTGGACACCAGCAACACTGCCCCGTTCGAACGGTCTCACATGTAGATATTCCACCCTGTGATGTCGGCGAGGCATAGTGACCCTCGGTTACACGTTGCCACGGGTCGACATTGATTGAGCGTTGCGTAGCACTGAACTTTCCGGTCACTCAAAGGAATACGCTTTTGAGGCCATGTGCACAACACTTCTCTGCCATTTAAGTCACTTATTATGCTTCTGCTGTTCCACACGTCCTCTTATCGTGCCGTTTTGCTTCTGAATGATTTCCCTTTTCACAAACAACAGTGTACAATAGGCACAAGGATAAAGATGAAGCAGTAAGATGGGAATATCACGAACAAACTGTTCGGATTAAAAAGGGTACAGGATATTCAAACGTGGTAAATGGTAGCGTCTTTGATTATTAATCAAAATGTCTTCGCTCCCGGGCTCGAAGCCCGACACCGCTTACGTTTTTCTTGATCATTAGCAATAGTGCCCGAAGACTTTCGGCGTAAGAAGTTACCCCGACACTGCCAACGGGGTGTCAAAGATGGCGTTGAAGCGGACAGAAGTTCAGGTCACACTCTTCTCCCTGGTGTGGGAAACTGTCCCTACAGGCGGAAGACTCGGCAATGATCAACGTCATGAGGATGCAGAAGGCAACATAAACCACAACATTAAAGACACGTATCAGGTATCCAAAGGACATGGGGCCTGTAATTCTAAAGATGTCAAGATGATCTTTCTATTGGCAAAAGATTCCGGAACAGTCCACGATTCTGATCACGGGTGGGGGGGGGGGGGGGGGGAGGAGAGACTGCCAAGGGGAGGGGTGGCAATAAGGAAAAGATTGAATAACCAAAGAAAGAACAACGTTCTACGAGTCGGGGCGGGGAATGTCAGACGTCTGAACGTGGTAGGGACGCTCGAAAATCTGAAAAAGGTAATGCAAAGGTTCATTCTAGATACAGTAGGGGTCAGTGAAGTGAATGGAAAGAAGACAGGAATTTCCAGTCAGATGAGTATACGGTAATATCAACAGCAGCAGAAAATGGCATAACGGGAGTAGGATTAGTTATGAATAGGAAGAGAGGGCAGAGAGTGTGTTACTGTGAACAGTTCAATGACAGGGTTATTCTTATCAGAATCGACAGAAAACCAACACTGACAACGGTAGTTCAGATATACATGCCGACGTCGCAAGCTGAAGATGAAGAGATAGAGGAAGTATATAAGGATGTTGAAAGCACAATAGAGTACGTAAGTACAGATCAAAATGTAATAGCCATGGGGGACTAGAATACAGTTGTAAGGGAAAGAGTAGAAAAAAAGGTTACAGTAGAATATGGGCTTGAGACAAGGAATGAGAGAGGGGAGAGACTAAATGAGTTGCGCAATAAATTTCAACCAGTAATTGCGAATAATCTATTCAAGAATCACAAGAGGAGGAGGTGAACTTGGAGAAGACTGGGTGATACGGGAAGATTTTTATGTTATATTATATCATGGTCAGGTAGAGATTCCTAAATCAGATAGTGGATTGCAAGGCTTATCCAGGAGCAGGTACTGACTCAGATCCCAATGCAGCAATGATGAAGAGATTAGTCAGGAAGAGTCAATTCGCAAAGAAGTGGGATTCGGTAATACTAATGAATGACAAAATGCATTGAAGGTCTCTAAGGCTATAGATACAGCTATAATGAATAGCTCAGTAGGCACTACAGCTGAAGAGAAATGGAAATCTCTAAAAAAGGGCAATCACAGGAGTTGGAAAGAAAAACATAGGTACAAAAAAGGTAACTGCGAGGAGACCATGGGTAACAGAAGAAATACTTCATTCGATTGATGAAAGAAGGAAGTACAGAAATGTTCACGGAAATTCAGGACTACAAAAATACAAGTCGAAGAACAAAGAAATAAATAGGAAGTGCTGGGAGGCTATGACGAAATGGCTACATGAAAAATATGCAGAAATCGAATCCATGCAAAGCTGACAGGCTGCTTATTGTTCTCCAAAGACGATCCAACAAGCTAGTAAGCAGGGTCGCCAGTACACACAGGGTGTTCGTTTTAACTCGAAACTAAATATCTCAAAAAGGACGCATCGTATGAGCTGGCGAGGTTAACTTTGTATTTTCAAATGAGAACCCACACTTTTTTGCATATTCGGATTCTACGCCAAAAAATACGTACGTTTGACTCAGCCCATTGTTTCCAATTCGTGGTAAATGGCGCTTTTCACCGACAAATATCAAGTGTGTTTGTCTTTGCATTTAGAAACCGGTGCATTTGAGCCTCCTTTTCGTTTACGATGTGAATGTAAACATTTGATTTCTAACGGTTGACATTAACATTCAAATGTTACTTGAGTGTTGCAACTGAGCTTGTACAGTGCGCATTAGATGGCTACACTTTCTCATCTCTGGCAAATATTGTATCCCAGGGGGTTGATTGTGCGTGAGTCATTGAACCATCGGAGTGCCTGGTTTCTACAACTACATATATACTCCGCTAGCCACCAAGCGGTGTGTGGCGAGGGTAATATTCGCGCCAAAGTCATATTCCCCCTCCCAACTGTTCCACTAGCGGATCGCACGAGGGAAAAACAACTGTCTGAACGCCTGAGTACGAGCTCTAATTTCCTTCGTCTTTGAATGGTGATCATGGCGCGATTTGAAACTTGGTGGTAATAACATATGCTATACATCCTCGGCGAAGATCGGATATCGGAATTTAGTGAGCAGCCCCTTTCATTCAGTGCGTCGTCTATCTGCAAGTGTATCCCACTTCAAACTTTCTATGAGATTTGTAACGCTCTCGTGATGGCTAAATGTACCAGTTACTAATCTTGCCACTTTTCTTTGGACCTTTTGAATCTGTTGAATGAGACCCAACTGGTAAGGGTCCCATACATAAGAACAATACTCTCAGACTGGACGAACTAACGTAAGCAATTTCCTTTGTTGGAGGACTGCATCGCTTCAGGATTCTACCAATAAACCGCAATCTAGAGTTCGCCTTGCTCATTATTTGTGTAATCTGATCATTCCATTTGAGGTCATTTCGAATAGTCACACCCAGATACTTGACGAACCGCTTCCAAAGACTGGGCATTTATTTTGTACTCGTACGTTAATGGGGATTTTCGTCTTATTATACACAGTAGGTTACACCTACTAATATTGAGAGATAACTGCCAGTCGTTACACCACGCAGTTCTTTTCTGCAAATCCTCGTTCATTTGTTCACAACTTTCGTGTGATATTACTTTCCTGTAGACTACAGCATCATCGGCAAACATTCTAATGCCGCTTTCAATACCACCAACCAGATCGTTTATGAAAATCGTAAAAAGTAGCGGACCTATTACGCTGCCCTGGGGCACACCTGAAGTTACGCTTGTTTCTGTTGAAGTCACCCCATTGAAGACGACATACTGTTCTCTGTCTGTTATAAAACTTTCCAACTGCATATGTCATCGGATAGACCGTAAGCGCGCACTTTTTGGAGCAAGCGACAGTGCGGAACTGAGTCGAACGCCTTTCGAAAGTCGAGAAATATGGCATCAACCTGGGTGCCGGTATTTAGAGCCTGTTGCCTATTATGCACAAAGACGGCCAGCTGTGTCTCACATGACCGCTGTTTTCTAAAACCGTGCTGGTTTCTGCAGATGAGCTTCTCAGAGTCTAGAAAGGTCAATATGTCTGAACACAAAATGTGTTCCATGATTCTACGACAAATCGATGTCAGTGAAATTGACCGGTAACTATGTGCATCCGATTTTCTACCCTTTTTATAGATCGCTATGACCTGGGCCTTCTTCCAGTGCCGTGGAACTTTCCGCTGTTCCAATTATCTCTGATAGATGATGGATAAGAATGGTGCTGTATTTGCAGCGTAGTCAACATGTAATCTTACGGGGATACCGTCTGTGCCAGATGCCTTCCTGGCGTCTAAGGATCTTAACTGTTTTACAGTCCCAGATACACTAAACACTAAGTCAGCCATCCTTGCGTTTGCTGGATAATCGAAAGGGGGAATGGTGCTGCAGTCCTCTACCGTAAACGAGTTTTTGAAAGCTAGGTTTAGAATTTCGGCCTTCTGTTTATCATTATACGTTACAATACCCGTACTGTCGGCAAGAGAAGGTACTGAATTACTTTTTTCGGTGGGCACCCTAATCCTCCCATGGGGGTGACACATTTCGGTGTGTGTTTCTATCCAGTCGCCACCACTCTTGCGCTGGCCGGCAGAACACGGATCACAACCATTGTAATAAGGAAAGGTGTCCATGAAGTGGTAGTGATACGAAAATCAAGTGCCGCATTACATGAGAGTCAACGCTACTCACAGAAATCAAGCATCCCGATGGAAATAGAAAACTATTACATCCACGTAACAGTTCCTGGATCACGCTCAACGTAGTTTCTAAACGGACATCGAAATGGTTAACCGTATTGTACTCTACTATCAAGTAAATTTCGGACATAAATATCAACCGTTAGAGCACAAAGGTTTACATTTACATTGTAAATGAAATGTAGAATCGAATGCTTTCTTTTTAATTGCAGAAACAGGCACACTGGATATTTATCGATTACAGTGCCAGCTACCACGAATGGAAACAATGGTCTTAGTAAATTGTACGCGCTTTTGGCGTAGAATCAGAATATCCAATAAAAACGGGGTTCCATCTGAAAATACGAAACTGACCCTGTTCACGCAGCACTAGTGGTTAGGCAAAGGGCAGTCGTAGCACAGAGAGATGTCACCTTTACTAATATTAACTTGTCACCTTGAACATTTTCTTCGTACTATGCGTCGTTTTTGAGGTATTTTGTAATTTCAAGTTTCACCGTGCATACGCGAGACGTGAACCTCAGTTTAGCCCAAGGCCGTCGACAAAAAATAAATACTGCAAGAGACTTCATGCCTAATCTGTCACGTGAATTCATTTTCATTCATAAAACCCAACATTAAATATGTCTCTTGATGAAACCACTCACGCGTTAGACCTTAGCCCTGTTCCAACTGGTCGACTGCCATGCAATCGCTCCAGCCGTTTTTGTTAGTATATGACCCTGATTACCCCGCTGCTTCTTTGTTTAAGCAAATCTTCAATTGGCCTCACGAGCTCTGAGTGGACTGCGCGACAGATCTTCCTACCTCAGAAAAATGTCTGAGGATGCAATGCCCATCGAACCCGTGTTCACAATTTGGCTATGAAGACGTTCCTGTTAATTCGTAACCTACATACATTAGTATATTAAATGCCCCCAATAGACTAGCAGAGGACGTGATATGCTGGCCACCGGCCCCCAAGTACTGATCGTTAATAGTCTGCACCATTCGGAATACTTTCTGTTGACTGCGGTCTCTTTCAGACTGCTGCCAACCTCAGTGGTCTAATAGTTGTGGCATCATAGTTGTGCGGCGAAGTATCTTTAGTTTCACTACGTATCAGAAAGACTTTTATTAATAACAGTATCCCTACTTATATTAAAATTCTCTACTGAATATCACACACTATGACAAGAGTTCGATGATAAATGATTTCAATGACTGCATTGTATTACAACAGCTTTAATTGATGTGATGTTCCTTGCTACAAATAAATACCGCATCTGAACATGATCGTCTCTGTAACGCCTTTTCACGAATCCATGTTATTTACATTTCAAAAGAAGCTGATCGGAATGAATCGCGCACTGGAAGACAAGCAATAAAACATTCCTCCCTCTTACTTTCTCAAGCCCCGCAGTGGCCGCACTACTTAACCCTTTGCCCCTGTGGTATGGGGCCAGTTTTACTTATCTCGCGGTCGAATAGATCGGCGTCAATTTACATTAAGCACATCTAAACCTGGTGTTCTGTTTGGGTCCATTTAACCCAAAGTGGCAACAAAATTCGTTTCTTATTACTTAAATCTCAACACAACCTAATGAAATTTGGTGAATTTGTCTGAAAATGCAATGGCAGTATGTGTTTAAAAATGTTATAAAATATTTAAGTCATTTGGTGATAAATAATAGTTATGTATGTAACGTTCGGGTTATAGTGACCCGATATTAATTTCACTAACGTCAAATACTTTCTGGCTGTCTGTTACGTTTTATTGTAGTAACGACTTTCACTGTTCATACCTATTCTCAACATTCAACAAGTCAACAAAGGTGCTGCGTTTACCACAATGCAATTGTCATTAGCGCTTGTCAACTGTTAGAATTAGCCATTGCTTCTGCTCAGTTTGAACTGTGACATTGAACTGTCTATCGCTTGTGATCAGTCTGAATCGCAACGTCATGGTTATTATATCACTGGCCGGCCGAAGTGGCCGAGCGACTCTAGGCGCTACAGTCTGGAACAGCGCGACCGCTACGGTCGCAGGTTCGAATCCTTCCTCGGGCATGGATGTGTGTGATATCCTTAGGTTAGTTAGGTTTAAGCAGTTCTAAGTTCTAGGGGACTGATGACCTCAGATGTTAAGTCCCATAGTGCTCAGAGCCATTTCAACCATTTTATTATATCACTGGCAGAAGAATCCGTAAATATCTCAACAGACAAAGGATCATATTCCGGGTTAGAAGTTCATGTCAATAATGCATCTGAAAGAGAATGTTGTTCGTCAGGATAGAGGTCAGGAGCGGAGGGCGTTGTAAAATGAAAAGTAATGAAGTGGAATGGACCCAGTTTATTCCTGTAACGATGATACATTGGTGCCTACGTAGGGCCGAGTAGCCCCAAGAGGGGTTGCCGTCTGCTCATCAGAGAGGCAGAGGCTAGAGGAGCGACTACTCGGGGCCGAGGTCAGAAGCTAAGAGAGCGCGGAGCTGTTTCCAAGCCGCCCTCGACGCTCCCGGCCGCGTCCCCACGTGATCACACGATTACTCTCTGATTGGAGGATTGATTCCGCCAACGCGCCTTGCTAGTAGCTTACCCCCGTCAGCGCAACGAACCCGTGGGACTTGAGTCTGACCGAGGAGCACGTGGCAGGAATGTGCCGACCATGGTCTTCCGGCCAGCACCTTCCACTACAGTATGCCCAAGCCGGCTACGGCCGAACATTATGCATGGAAAATTCTATTTAATAAAATTTTGTCGGCAATGATCCCTCTTGGGGGGTTTCCTCCCTGCACAATGTTCTGTTCACAGTGACTACAGTCTACAGCCTGCTCAAAGTAGTGTATAGACTTCCGTTTCTAAAAACGGGAACACGGAATGGCAGTTGCAGCTACCAGAACAACACCGCCGCCTACCTTCTTCGAACTTCATCAAGAGTATCGCAGGGGTTACAGGTATGCAAGCAGCAGAATAAGTAATATAAAAATTTCATTTGAAATAGTACTTCGTACAGCGCTTCAAACTGAAATAGTGCAGATCTCAAGTACTCGGGAACAACAACTTTATGGTCAACAATGAACAAACATTGATGTTTCTGTTTTTCATGCATACTTAGAACTTAGAGGGGGGGGGGTGGAGAGAGGGTATGTTTTATCCATCAGATGGGCAATCTATAAGATGTTTATGGGGTAAAGATACTAGTCGTAACATATTGCGAAAACTATGTCCCTTGAAACATTCTCTAAAATATCGCACGTCTTCAGGTTTGATAAGAAATCCACAAGAGAGGAAAGACGGCGTACTGATAAACTTGTCACAGTACGTGCATGGAAGAAGTGGTTAAAAGTCTTTCCTAAACTGTATCATCCAGGAGAAAATGTGATCGTCGACGAGCAGTTGATGGCATTCAGGCAGTATAGCCCAAGCAAACCAGCAAAATATACGATCAAAATGTGGACTCTGTGTGGTACCAGATCTTCATGTATACTGATTGCCAGAATTTATACAGGAAAGGAGAGCGGAGCGACACTAGGAAAGAAATCAGGGAATGAGAGTAGCTGCTGATCTCACATCTGATTTTAGAGGCCAGAGTGTAACTTGTGACAACTTTTTTACGTCATACAATTTGATGCGGTTTCTCCTAAATAACAAAATAAGCCAGAACTTCCACAAAATGTGCCCGACAAGGAGGCTGATAGCTCTTCGTTTTACTTCACAAATGACGCTACGGTGGTCAATTACATTCCTCAGAGAAACAAGAATGTTGTTCTTTAGATTATAATTCAACCAAACGGGCTGTAGACACGCTCGATCACCTAAAAGGTACACATACATGCAAACGAAGAAACAATAGAGGGCCCATGACAGTTTCTACAATGTTCTTGATGTTACCGCTTCTAATGCATTTGTTTTATGGACCTCGATTGTCCCTAATTGGAATGCAAAAAAAAAAAAAAAAAAAAAAAAAATAATAGCTAGAAGGAGAATATTTCTGGAGGAACTTGGAATGTCACTGGCAACAGAGAACATTGAATCATGGAAGCATTTTCCAGGAACAGAAGATTCTCTGAGAATAGTCAGGAGCATCCGAGATTCTGGACGAATGGCTGGTGTGACCAAATCAATAACAACAAAAAAACCTATTAATCGTGCACTCTGTAAGTCCTGTCCTTCAAGAAATGACAATAAAACAAACATGTTCTGTGTAACGTGTAATAAACATATATACAAAACACATGTCATCTACTTGCGGCCAAACTGCAATGAGTAAGAAGGAAAGAAAGTGATATTGAAGGACGAACGGACGGATGTGTGTCGAGAATGACATTTTGATGGAACTGTCTGCTGTTTCTAATTTACCCTGTGTGCATACTAAAATAATAAATTTTCTTTAGTAAAGTTCTGTGTATTATTATTATTGTTATTATTATTACCACCACTATCATTATTAACAAAATATTATAATAAAACAACAATGTTGATGGCTTACTACTGTACGAAAAATATGTGTGTAGTTTTTTTTTCGGCATTTTGTTATGTTGGGGCATATTGACCCGAATAGCACATTTGTTATTATTATTACCACCAGTATCGTTATTAACAAAATATTATAATAAAACAACAATGTCGTGCGCATCACAAGCTTAAAATGTGTCTCGGATCTGATCTCGTACCTTAACGTCTGTCACAGGTCGTACACATGAGTTACAGTAGTTTCAGACAAGCCACTGAGGCGATCTCTATTCTTCAACGCTCCAGAAATTTCCCCTCGCACCTCCTAGTTACTTCCAAAATACTCACGCTATGCTGTGGGGCAACTATCAAAAGCCGAGTTGTGGCCCAGCTCACTGTTTTCATTTCCCTCTAATCAGCACAGAGCGTGCCACACGAAGAGCAAAATAGCTTCTTCTAGAACCTAGAGCTATCTCTTATTCTGCAGAAGAGTAGCCGCACTGGTACAAGAGATGGCTTCACTCAGCAAAGAGAAGCTGTGACACACTATTACTGCACCACATGTGCCCCTAGATTGCATCTTATTTACTTTGCTATAGCTGAATACTGACTTTCTCTAATACATTAAATAAGTACTTTCAAGAGTAAATGGTGTGTGTTCTCAGAATAGCGAAATCAAAAAACTGCTTCAAGTCAGTATTAAATTGGTGCACTGTTCAGGTCAACTTTCAGTTGTAATTTGACATAGGACATCCATACTAACAATCAGCAGTTACATCGAAACCCACGACATCCAGTCACTAATTTATCAGTACATAAAAAAATCTTAATTTCACTCGACGTTCAGTTTTAGTTTATGTTTTTAACATTGCTAAATACTTTTACTTAATCTCCACGCGGTTGCTGCATAATACGTCACGCTGAGTTACTGGTAGTAGCGAGGGTCCGTTTCATAAATACGTACGCTTTTGGCAAACTCATTTTAGCATATGTTAACAAAACCATCGAGCTATCACGTTCAAATTCTTTGACAGTGGTGATTCAACTATGACTGCCGAGCGTAGCCTGTGCGGTCCCTGTACTGGCTACACAATGCGGAAATGCGCTCTTCTTTGTTTGGCTGGTTCTAGAGATGTCCTTCAGTGGACCTACATATTCTGGAGCGTGGACCGACCAGTGTGTTATAAGATACACAATATGTCGTTACAGGAGCAGGATGACAAAAGGTAACTGTAAGTGCAAGTTTACAGTTTATTGGAAAGATAAGTGCTTTAATAATATACTACATGATGAACCCTGCAACTTCGGTGGGGAAAAGTGTTGCTGAGGAATGGTACCAATACATCAGTAGCAGTGTTGATTGCATTGAACTATTGAAAGTGGTACAGCACTTTTTTGCCATACCTGTACATAATGCAATTGTAGAGAGAATATTTTCTTTGCTAAATATTCAGTGTGCTGGAGATCAGAGTAAGGGTACTGTTGAAAATTTAAAGCTGTTGTCGACTGTACTGCACAACGAGAAAAATGTAATACACGTTCTGTACAATTATAGAATTATCTGTAAAAAGATTTTCAGAAAAGGGTCCTAGGAAGTGAAAAATATGTGAAATAAATCACATTATCTGAATTCCCCCAGTTTTTGAACTCTGAAGTATGGTAAGCCTATGGTAAACGCTAAAATATTAATTCCAAAGTGCCAAAGAACTTCTGATAATCATATCTTTGGCGTAAAGATATTGCTCTGCCGATATAATAGCGGTTGTTTTCACTTTTTCCTTTTACTTAGTGTCAAAAGTAGAGGGACAATGTACATTTGATGCCACTCTGCATTGTTGCCAAATTTATTTGAGATGGTGGCTTTCTCTGTGGGATCCCCACATCAAAAACCATGGAGGGAGGGAGGGAAATAGATGTGACAACATCAAATTGTTGATGTCACCACTCCCACTCCTCCCCACTTCCTCATATCCTCTCCCATACCCTACTTCCCCCTCCCCTCCACCACTTCTCAAACCTCTCCCACATGGGAACTTGTGGGAAAAAGACACTGTCTGTGCTGAACTGCTAGGGAGGAATGGCATAAGGTACTGTCTTTTGAACTGTGTTCATTTATTTGTACGCATATTGCATATGCTAGAATATTAATTCCAATGCGCCAAATAACTTATGATAATCATATCTTTGGTCTAAAGATATCGCTCAGCCAATATAATAGCAGGTTGATTTCACGTTTTCCTTCTATTTAGTGTCAAAAGTAGAGGAACAATGTCCATTTGATGCCACTCTACACTGCTGCCAAATTTATTGGAGATGGTGGCTTTCTCTGTTCTCTGGGGGACCCCCACATTGTCTCCATGGGGGGGGGGGGGGGGGGGAGAGTAGATGTTAGATGTGACAACATCAAATTGTTGATGTCACCACTCCCACTCCTCCCCCCATCCTCACATCCTCTCCCATACCCTACTTCCCCTCCCCTCCCCCACTTCTCAAACCTCCCCCACTTGGGAACTTGTGGGAAAAAGACACAGTCTGTGCTGAACTGCTGGGGAGGGATCACATAAGGTACGGTGTTTTGAAATGTGTTCATTTATTTGTATGCAAATTATACTGCAGGCATAATTCCTTAATTTTGGCTAGGAAACCGAACTGACAAGTCCCTACAGCCTTGTTGCTTCAGATTCGAATAAACAAAACTGTTTAAAATTGGCAAGATGATAGAAAAATGCTCTTATGAAAAACCAGTCGTTCATAATAAGTGAAACAAATCCATAATGAGGCCCACACACTGAAAAAGCTTTGTAACTCACAGCATATCACAGAAAACCTAGAACTAAACAAAGTAAAACTTCACGAACAGTCATCACTGGTAAAGGTCCTAAAACCTCGCCTACAGATCAGTAAAAACTGGCAAATATACTGCAACAGGTCGCAACGCACATGAAAGCCGACGGGCGGCGCGCCCAATGTACAGGTCCCCCCCCCCCCCCCCCCCCCCCACACACACACACATCTGCCACCTGCCACAGGTACCTGAGGCCTAACGCATTGCGCTGGCTGATTTGCAACGCTACAGCTGGCGGCGGCGCCACACGGCAGCCAGAGAAAATACCGCCGCACGGTCGGTGCGCACGCCGGACTGGTTTTTTGTTGCCTTGTGCCGGCTGTCCTGCCTGCCTGCCCTCGTACCACTCACTTTGTTCGATGCCTGTAATCCCAGGGCACTTGAGCCAACAGTCCCGCAAGCAAGCTATAGAGGTGGGATGTTTCCTGCAAATGTGATTCTGGAAATGCTGCTCCCCTGTGTCTCTCTAGGTGGAAAACAAGCTTATTTTTATTACGGTATATTAATAATTTTTACTTATGGACCGTCTGACAGCAGCTGAATAAAACACAATTTTAGTGCCATACGCGATTCGCCTTTATTTTCTGCGAGGCATCATCAGTGGCAGGTTGGGTGGACAATTTCCTACATATTACGCTCCTGTTGCATTTTTGGTGTTGTTCTTCTTCTTATGAACGCCAATTTGCTTCCCCATTCCACAAGCTTATTTTTCTTGGAACTGTGAAACAATACCAAAACGCAATTTATCTCATTGTCAGAGATGACAACGGTCTACTAGCTCTAAAATTGGTATTACCTCGGCGTATCATAAAACGCCCAAAGTACTAAGCGGAAGGACTAGACCTTAGGACGGGGGGAGAATTCACCTATTGTCTTCACAATATTTATTAAAGTCAATCAACAGATAACAACTGTCAAACTTCTTGAATATTTGTACATGAAACCCATCAGTTAGCTTTCCATAGCAAAGCAAGTATAACAATTTTCAGATGAGAAAGAAAATACCTTTTAATATTAAAAATGAAATAGAAAATACCAACGCCAAAAGCGTTCCAGTAAGTTCACTTACAGCTTTAAACCTTACCCAAATATACTCATTTAATAGAAAAATTAACCTTAAAAAAATGGCTCTGAGTACTATGGGACTTAACTTCTGAGGTCATCAGTCCCCTAGAACTTAGAACTATTTAAATCTAGCTAACCTAAGGACATCACACACAACCATGCCCGAGGCAGGATTCGAACCTGCGACCGTAGCGGTCGTGCGGTTCCAGACTGCAGGGCCTAGAACCGCTCGGCCACCCCGGCCTGCAATTAACCTTACACATGAATTGTGAATAACTGTATTTTGCATTAACAAATAGGGAAAAATGGTTCAAATGGCTCTGAGCACTATGGGACTTAACATCTGAGGTCATCAGTCCCCTATACTTAGAACTACGTAAACCTAACTCACCTAAGGACATCACACACATCCATGCCCGAGGCAGGATTCTAACCTGTAACTGTAGCAGCCGCGTGGTTCCGGACTGAGGCGCCTGGAGCCGCTCGGCCACAGCGGCCGGCCAAATAGTGAAGAAATAACATTTATAATAATAAACTTGCAGCCAGAGAACATTTATACATGAAGGCTATAGGTTGACTTTAGTTACTAACAAATGCATGACAGCTTTTCAAATGAGAAGGTAATGCCTTAATAAAGAAAACAGAAAACACTGCACGCCCAAAGGGATATCGTAAGTTCATTTACAGTTTTAAGACCTTGCGCAAATATTTCCATTCAAAAGAAACAGTGGCCTTGCGTACGGACTCTCAACTAAGCTGGCAATAATATTCATTAGACACTTCTCTTACAAATAGTTTCCAGCAGGCATGAAAGTCCTGCGGAGCAGCCAACACAGGCCACACCTGGTTGTGCCACTCGGACCCGATACATCGGCCCGACGGAGGGCCCGCAGTACAGTAGGTGCATCCGACTTCACTTCCCGGATGCCGATATTTAAACCTCCGCACCAGTCTATCATGGAGTTAGCGTACTTTGGCACATCATACAATTCAAAATTCACAATATTGTCTGGAAAAAACTACTCACCTCTAGAATATTATACACAACGAGCCCCACGGCTTGGATGGTAAGGCAGAATGCCGACGCTACTAGACGCTAAGCAACAACAGTTCGATCAGACTGGTGCAACAAATTGCGTAGCAGCCGACCCCAACATGGATTACTAACAGATTTTCGTAACTGAGCACTCGCTAATAGTTTGTCTCAGGTGAGGTACACTTGCAGTACGAAAGGCAGAAACTGCTTGCCCAATGAAAGAAATAGAATGATGTCACCTTATCAGTTCAGCGAAATAATCGTCCAACAGCATCAGAGAAGTAGGTCGCCACTACAATCTACCAATAAAATGTCATCGGTTAACGGCCACCAACTGCTTGGCTGCGCAGACGATCTCATGACACAGCCGTTACAACTGTCGCCCGTACAATGCCTTTTAGAAACACCTCTTCACCGACCGGGGTACCTCCCATCCTCGGGTCTGCAGCTCGTGGTCTCGTGGTCGCGTTCTCGCTTCCCGAGCACGAGGTCCCGGGTTCGATTCCCGGCGGGGTCGGGGATTTTTCACTTGCCTCGAGATGACTATGTGTTGTCCTCATCAGTTCATCATCATTCATGAAAGTGGTGAGGTTGGACTGAGCAAGGTTGGGAATTTGTATGGGCGTTGATAACCGTGCAGTTGAGCGCCCCACAAACCAAACATTATCATCATCATCATCCCCTCCTTGGGCAATCGCTCTGTCTTCTGTCCAGCACCCAACTCAACTCACTCGCGATCGCCTGCAGATCCGCTCCCTGCCGTGCCACCTCGAGACGGGCTCACAAGCGCCGAAAGGTTAGCATCTCTGAACAAATATCTATAGCTGCAAAACCGGTATGCCTCGGTTTCCAGACCACCCACTAGAAGTTGGCAGGTCTGTGTATTCCAGGGAAACTGTGACTGTAGCTTTGTCTGAAACACAACAAAATATTTCACTGTAAGAGGCGACACTGACTCCTTCCAGGGAGGAGATGTTTCCCTTCCGCACAAACGAGTCTGGACCATCTCAGGAGACTAAGCAGGCAGTTACTTTTTCTGTGAGAACTTCCAGTTTTGTCTGAAACATGGCAATTTATCTCGCTACCAGGTCCTACTAAGGAGACACTGCCTGTCAAAGACAGTTGGTCAGAACTCCTGCAGTTCTACTGGCTCTGCCAAAATAGAGGGAGGAGCTTGAGGCTATGCAAACCCTACCCCTCTCCACAGTCATCCTCAGTTTACCTTAGTCTGCAGATGTAATTGTTTAACTCTCAGTGATCACCATGACAGTTCCTCATCCATCGGCTGCTGTCTCTAGAAGAATTTAAATATAAGTGCATCTTTTCGTCCAACATTTCAGATTTAGTTAAAATTCTGTATCTGTGTTTTCCTGTACTTCAGTGCTAGTTTGCTGTCCTATCTCTGCTCAACATGTGCAAGTATACAAGTTCCTCAGTGACTATTTCACTTGTAGATTTGTAGGATAATACTCTTCCTACACTTCACTGGTAGTTTGCTGACCTGTTGTTTTTTACCATGTATCTATGTGCGTGTACAACCTCCTTGCAGTTGTTTCCCACTAGATTACAACATGTACTTATATGGCTGATGTGCTAGTGGAATTGCAGGTGGAGGCTAATCCATGATCTGAGGGGGCTCCAAATCCCCATGAAACGACCCTTTTTCAGACTCGAGGTCTCCAATTGATTCCTCCTGATTATGGTGAATGAATGCTGTAACAACAACAAAGGAACTTTTTGCAGCGAAAATATACTACGAGATCTGAACATAAAACACGAAAATATACCACAAAATCTGATCATAAACAAGGAAAATATACTAAAAAGTCTGACCACACACACACACACACACACACACACACACACACACACACACACACACACACGCACACACACATACACATGGTATGTGTGGATAGGACAGCAAACTATCAGTGAAGTGTAGGAAGAGGTTGCCTCCTACTGACTTGCTGATGCAGATGCCCAGCATGCAGTTGCCAATATGAGCACATTTTCGTCTTTTCGCTAATACTAAGTCACTTTACATGAATACAGACTGCTTCATCTGTTGGGTGAAGAACTGCAATCCATATGAATTCATGAGGTGCTATAGTGACCTGCGGCTGGCAGGAATAAACTGAACAAAAAAGTCACACTTTTCTTTCCGGCAACGCCGGTTAGCTCGGAAAATACCTGAAACAGACTGTCCAGCTTGTACGTGAGGTCAATCATGGACCGAGCCACCGACGATGACATCGTGTAAATAATTTGCTGCACAGGGCACCTGGTTTGCGAGGTGTTCCAAATAACGTTGGGAAATGGCGGGGGCGCTGGCAATGCCAAACGGCAGGCGGTTGTACCGGAAAAGGCCACATGGAGTGCTGATGACTATGATCTACTGCCAGTACTCGTCCAATGGCAGCTGCAAATAAGCGTCGTGCAAATCAATTTTGCCGAAAACGGTTGAACCCGTAAGGTGTCGAGTATGACAACCACGGATGAGACAGGGTATGCATCGATGACGGACTAAGTATTTACCGTCACCTTAAAATCGCCACAGATACACAAAGCACCGTTTGGCTTCTCGATGATCACGATAGGCGTCGTCCGCCGACTGTGCGCGACCGGAGAAAGGATGCCTTCGTCTTCCAAGCGGCGAAGTTCCACCTGGAATCTGTCTCAGAGAGCAAAGGGTACCGGGCAGGCCTTAAAAATACGAGGAACAGCAGAGGGAAGAAGCCTAACATGCACGGTGTAACCCTTCTTCCCTGGTGTGGAGGATGAGAACAGCGTTTCGTATTTGCTGAGCAACGGGGCGAGCAGGGTATCTGATGAGGGGATCGAAACCGCTTGTACTGCGTCCTGCACTGACAAACTCAGACGACCGAACCTGTCCACACCAAGAAGCTCACTAGCGCCAGGGGAGCCGACCACCAAAAACTGAGCGGTGAAGGAACGATCGTTGTAAGAGATTGGTGTGGGAGAAAACCCATCGACTGATATAGGGTGAGCCGGCCGTGGTGGCCGTGCGGTTTTAGGCGCTGCAGTCCGGAACCGCGGGACTGCTACGGTCGCAGGTTCGAATCCTGCCTCGGGCATGGATGTGTGTGATGTCCTTAGGTTAGTTAGGTTTAAGTAGTTCTAAGTTCTAGGGGACTGGTGACCTAAGATGTTGCCCGGGTTCGATTCCCGGCTGGGTCGGAAGTTTTCTCCGCTCAGGGACTGGGTGTTGTGTTGTCCTACTCATGATCATTTCATCCCCATCGACGCGCAGGTCGCCGAAGTGGCGTCAAATCGAAAGACCTGCACCAGGCGAACGGTCTACCCGACGGGAGGCCCTAGCCACACGACATTTCCATTTACCTAAGATGTTAAGTCCCATAGTGCTCAGAGTCATTTGAACCATTTTTTTGATATTTGGTGATTACTGAAACTGCACAAGGTGCGAGTGTACGGGGATAAAGCCGGCGAGCCAAGCGTTGGTTTGTGGCACCAGCCACAATGGAAACAGATGATGTGTGTCAATTTAGATGACCACCGGAATATGGTGACCTCCAAGGTAAGGACAAACCGGCCTCCCGACTGGGGAATGATGGAGAATACTTGGCTGTCAATGGAATGCGAGGCTTCCATGTTCTGAGGTGACAATTCATGACGAGCCTGTGCGTCCGCAAGAAGCGTGGCATCTACGCCATGTTTCTGCAAAGGCTGACACACCAAGGCGATATGGCCTGCTCGGCTGCAAGCCATGCACCTTGCTCGCCACTGTGGACACTCCGACCGTTGGTGAGTCCAGAAACAGTCTGGACAGGGTGGAAACCGGGTGAAAGACTTTCTGTCATAGAATGGACCGACGGATCGACGAGACTCCCGCTCTGTGCTCGGCAACTGGCGAGCCGCGAAAACAACCGTATCAAGACGCAGCGGTTGTAGCCGGTGAGACTGTTCAAACGTATGAATGATAGGCAGACAAGTGTTGCGGGACAGATCTCTACCTTCAAAATATATCAGCCCGAAGACTCTTGTCTGGTGCGTGAAACACCACCATATCGTGAATCAATGAGAGGCATAAGACTGCTTGCAGGCAACATTGGCGCACCGGAATTTACAACCGCGGGAAATACTCTGGAGCGTCGTAATCGATTCCCAATATGTCTGACGTGTGGACGTTCGACCAGAAAAGAAAGTCTGACAGGCGGAGGTGACGTGTATTTGTGCGTCAAAGTACTCAAAAAGGCAGCCCATAACATGGGTAAAAGAGATTGTGAGGGGACTGCTCATGGTTCAATCGTTGAATTAAACAATACACCTGTGGACCGACTGTTGCTAAAAAAAAAAAGCATGACTTCGATTTTCGTCGTGGATCCCATGTGCTAGTAAATGTTGTTCCAATTGTTCGACATAATTTGACCATCTTTCGAGAGACCTATCGAAAGCCAGAAGCGTCAGTGGAGCCATGTGTCAAGTGTTCAATTTACCTGCGATGGAAACCACTCTATGAGCTACCTCTTACAACGCTGGGGAGTGAGGACGAAATTCTGACCTTGTGAGCGCTGCCTGAATCTGCTGTAGAGTTTGCACCAAGAACTGAAGAAGTTTCTCTGAGGAGGACGTGCCGTTCGAAAGTGAAAGTTTTATCTTCATCGCCAATCACAGTAGTGTCCTGCGGTTGGCAGGAAAAACTGGCAGTCAAGTTCTAACACACTCTACTATAATTAAAAAAAACGCCCTCTCGGCATGCACTAATTTTCAAACGCAAGAGCAACAAGAAAACCACACGATTCTTGTGGTGGTAAAACTGGATAGGAATAAGGACAATGAAAGGGAATAATGACCAAAATCTACTCTCCCAATTACGAGATACAACGTACTACTGAAGGACAATGAAAGGGAATAATGACCAAAATCTACTCTCCCAATTACGAGATACAACGTACTACTGTATGTTACGGCGAGTGTTTACTATACTAGAGCTGGGGTAAGTACTGGCCGGAGCTGTTCTAGCGATAGGTAAAACACTGACTGTGTGACTGTCCAGGAGTCCTTATAATGCCGAGCTGGCAGTGTGTTACGTGAGTCACATGAGTTCCCATTGGTGGAACACTGTCACATGTCTTCTGGCGAAGCAGTTCCCTGTTTATTTGGAAAGTCTGTTATTGTTTACGTCCACTGGCGATGTTTCGATCTGAGCTCTCGAAGGGAGGTCGGCAGAACATCTTGCTTTTCTGTTGTGCGAGCCCTATAACTAATATGGGGCCGCTACAACAGGTACCGTGGTGAATAATCCGACACACCTTGATACACAGCCAATAAACCTTACGCTATTGTTCCACAGAACAAGAAGCTCACCAGCCTAATGACAGATGAGGCGAATGGGTCACCGACTGTGGAGCTTGTGGGTCCAAGATTCTAGATGAGTGGATATCACGCAGTGGAAGTTGCCACCCAGAGGCAGGCAAAGTATGTGCATCATTCGACACCAAGGGCCCTCAAGACTGTTTGTGGTGCCTATACAAAGGATTTCAAAATTCTCCCACGCAGCTGTCACACATGGTGCAGCAAAGTAGCATGCAGTCTGGAGGGCATGAGATGTACACTGTACTGCAGTCTAGAACCGGTTTGTCGGCCTGAGATGATAAACTTTGTGACGACAGGATTGAAAATCGCCTGTACCACACTACTCGTTTGACAAGAATTATGCATGAATGAAAGAGAGTAAGAGACTGTATGTGTGTGTATATGGAATAATATGGCTCATTTATCGTAGTGTAAAAATTTTTGGTGTAAATGCATATCTGGGTGTACATGTAAATAAGTATATCTACACCATGTCAGGGTTTTGTCAATCTTGTCACTATGTGCATCTGTAAATATTCGCTCACCACGTGTGTGTGTGTGTGTGTGTGTGTGTGTGTGTGTGTGTGTGTGTGTGTGTGTGTGCGTGTGTGTACACTGCAAGCAGTTCCGGCAAATAATCTATTGTTTAAGAATTACCTGCTGCCAACCATCCAATCTAATTAGTTTTTAGTGTTGATAGACCCCACTCCACCTAGAAAATATTCTCATCCTGTGCTACTATGCCCTGGAAAATTGTATAAATAGTCTCAATCAGTAGTACTGCGCTCTGGAAAACTGTAAAAATTATTCTCAACCAGTACACTGAAAACTGTAAATGTTGTCAACCAGTGCTACTGTTAGGTGGACTGTGGAAGGATTTATCTGATCATAGTTATTAGTGATATTAATATTGTGTAAGTGAAGTATCATTGCACAGGAAATATTAGAACCATATTATACTGAGTCACAATTATTAGTATCTCTGCATTGAAATATTAGAACCAAATTGTATCTCAAGACTCAGATTATACCTGAAGAACCAAACTGTACTGAGTCACTGTTATTAGCATCTCTGCAGTGAACTATTAGAACCAAATATCATCTCAGGAATCAAATTATCGTTCAGGAACTACATTGCATCTGTGAGAATATATTAAATGAAAAATTCGTTGCCATACGCCTTTGTTCTTATTTACAGAAAACAGATCCCAATTGTGCGTGTGTAAGACACAGATGAAATTAATTTTAAACGCGAGAGCTGATAAGAAGGTGAAGTTTGAAATAGAGAATGACAAAATATATGTAATGGTTGCATGGGATTATGCCTATAGTGCGGCATATGTTTCATTATGGTAGCATAGAATGTGTGTCCGCTTCCAGAGACATACAGCAGACATGTGTAAAATTATATCTCCTGTGCTTGAGGAGAACCACAGATATAATATCTGGCTAAGGAAACCTACTAACAAAGTGCGAAAGAAAGTACACAGATTGTGAGGTAAAAATACATTTATTTTTTCAACCAACTTAAAACTAAGTGGACACAGCACTATATTCACGTATTCCTTCTTCTTGAGTCAATCGAGAGCAGGACACCTATGGAATTCCTGGTCTCGAATAGCCTTTAACGTAGGTGATGGTATCCATGTGGTTGAATAATTGAAGCGACATCACCATACCTTTGTTAACATTACCCAGATCATCTCAGTGAATTCCGTGGTAGAAAGACGTTAGTCACTTTTCACTCCCCAATCCGGAGTTCAGGTACACTCTGGCATTCGTTAACTTACAGTCGTCAAATTTGGTAGATTCATTTGCCATGTTCCCTCCTCTATTGGTGTGAAATGCAAGTATTATAAATCTGGGAGTCTCCAATGGAACAGAGGTTTTAATAGCCCACGATTGTCACCTTGCACTCTGTAGCACTGGGTACTCGAAAAGCTCCCATGAATGGCAAGTTGATAGTAGAAATATACCAGCATGCACAACTTTTGAAAGCTTCAAACGCTGCTCATGCGATCCAGTGATGTGTGACATTTTCCATATTACTTTGTTGATAACTCGTCCTCTTCTTGAGCTCCTAGAATATATGAGCTGTTACCTGTTGCTTTCTGTACCAGAATAAGTCTCTATTTAGCATTCTGTATTACGTCCGACCGCGGCCACTTTCGCCAACGCGCCGCGAGCGGCCGAACCAGACACTGTGGGGCGAGCCCCCGAGTGCAGTCATTCTGTAGGGACACAGCGGGAAACCGGGGCGGACGCCCTCGCCTCACTCAAGGAGGGAAACGTTGCGAAGGTGAGACCTGTCTGCCCTGCTTCCTTATACGTACATTCCTTATACGTAAAGGAGGCATTGTTTCTCAAGATGACTTAGACGAGCAAGTACTAAACATTTTGTATATGTATATCTGCTATTTGTCTACTGGAGGAACTATTGAAAGTTAAAAATGATCATATGATCATAACGCTACTTAGTAATGGCGGTGTGTTACAGGACATCCACAAGCAACAAAAGACTCCTTGATATGAAGGATAGCCACCAACCTCATATAATCACTAGTACGTGGCGCCGTTGGTGGCAGTCGCTTCTATGTATTCAGTTAAGATCTCTGCGATCGACTCTATATCGCAGGGCCGCGGTTTTCTTCTTTGCTCGCTTTTTGGCTATAAATGTGCCAGTCCTTGTCACTGAAATTTTGTAGTATCTGAAAGATACCTTTCATTGTACTCGATGTTTTAACTACTTATTCAGAGAGAGAAATTGTGACTTCTTTCTACTGTTACGTCTTAAAAGGTGTCCTGCTTCTCCGGCAGTTTTTCTCGGTACACCATTTATTGTTTGTATGGTTCTTAAGATCTATGTAAAGAGGTTTTTAAAATTATATATTGTTTGGGGTGAGCTATGAGGCCAGTAGACATTTTGTCAGTTTAATAATGTTTCCAGTTCCTGGGGAATTATGTATATTATTCTTGGGTACTGTTAGATAAAATCTGTTGGAAATTATAAGCCAGAGATTGTGTTTAATTTCTAATTATTGCCTTGTCTTTACGGGGTTGAAGTAACCTTGAGCGAGTGTCGCACGTCCCAATCACATTGTGGGATTTGCTTGTCAATCAGGGACTCATATTAAGTTTTATTTATATATGTGGGATATATTTATCGCACATCCAATTTAAAACGTATGGTCCCTACTCAGGTTTCCCAGCATGGAACAGTAAGAGGGAAACGTTGTATGCAAGGATTACTAGCAGTTCTCCAAACGAGCTGTTGCATTTACTGCCTTCCAGGAGAACGAAGAAGAAAATCTTTAGTAATAGCCCATCTACAACTTTCTCCTCTCCTCGGGATCTGAAATTGATTCCAATAATGGCTGAATTATACTTCACCGTCAATGACGATTTCGTCGGCGGGATGTTCAAATGGTTCAAATGGTTCTGAGCACTATGGGACTTAAATTCTAAGGTCACCAGTCCCGTATAACTTAGAACTACTTAAACCTAACTAACCTAAGGACATCACACACATCCATGCCCGAGGCAGGATTCGAACCTGCGACCGTAGCGGTCGCTCGGTTCCAGACTGTAGCGCCTAGAACCGCTCGGCCACCCTTGCCGGCGGGAGGGATGTTGATGGAGCTCTAACAACATGTGACGACCAAACGATAGGTGGACTCATGTCAGAATCTTAAAGTCCAATAATTTACAGCTGATGATATTATTATATCGAGTACACGTAAGTATCTTTTTGCTTCTAAATAAAGTGATTTTTATAATGACTATATGGGTAAATCCAGCAGCTCACAGACGTCTCCAACAACGTACATGAACTGTGTATTAAAGCAATTTCAGATCATTTTCACTCCTCTGTCAGCAGAACGCTTTATAGAGGTGACAAACTATAAGACTTATCAAGCAGGTTCGAATCCTGCTTCGGGCATGGATGTGTGTGATGTCCTTACGTTAGTTAGGTTTAACTAGTTCTACGTTCTATGGGACTGATGACCTCAGACGTTAAGTCGCATAATGCTCAGAGCCTTTTGAACCATCTTTGGATAATATGCTTATCGTCAGATGATAGGCGAACTCTGCGGCTCCCTCTGATGGCGCTTTTTATTGCATAGTTTGAGAGATACTGTCACCAGCGCGATTTTATGACTGTGTATGTAGAAATAGTATATTTTTGATGCTCTGTACCCATTGCTCAGTCCCATTTGTGTGTGGGACGTATATATACTTTGGATTATTTCTGGAACTATTTACGAGTCGTGTAGTAACATCACCCACTACTATTGTGAGAGTTTTAGGTTTTATTCTGCCTGGGAGCCCTGGCAGATGTTATCCACAGTCAGTGTGCTAACAGGATTGTATTTACTAGTCTTTTAGCACCGCCACAAGTTAATTTTATTGCAGGGTTCCTTTGTCCAAATATCGTCAAAATGTCACAATCCAGAGTGCGCCTTAAACAAAATACGACACGTGAAAAGACTTGGCCAGGGTTTCAAGTACACATCATTGACCATTTCACACACCTTACAACCATTAAAAAATCACTGTCTGCACTAAGAGAAACTATTTCTAAGATCAGCAACAATTACAATAAACAGCAATTACAAAAGGAACAATAGTTTGAATACCCACAACAGTTTTAAAATTAAAGAGGGCCTTTTATCAAATTATATCTTTTTATAGACAAGCTCATAACTGGAAAGCCGGCCGGTGTGGTCGAGCGGTTATTGGCGCTTCAGTCTGGAACCGCGTGACCGCTACGGTCGCAGGTTCGAATCCTGCCTCGGGCATGGATGTGTGTGATGTCCTTAGGTTAGTTAGGTTTAAGTAGCTCTAAGTTCTAGGGGACTGTTGATCTCACATGTTAAGTCCCATAGTGATCAGACCCATTTGAACCATTTCATAACGAAAACTTTAATATCAAATTGTGACCAAATGTTATTCTCACTCAAACTACAGACTGTACACATTTTAACAAAGGGCTGAGCTTGGGGAAACAGTTACAAGCGCAAATAATCTAAGTACAGTTTTCCATACCTTTGACAAGAATGTTACAAACGTGCCCCATTGGGCTGACTCAGCAATTAAAGCTATGGCTCGATGGCCCGAATTTTAAAATAGAAAAAAAAGCATTCCGTCTTCAGGCCACAAGTGGCCCAACGGGACCATCCAACTGCCGTGTCATCCTCAGCTGAGGATGCAGATAGGAGGGGCGTGTGGTAAGCAAAGAGCTCTCCCGGTCGTTAAAATGGTTTTCTTTGATCGGAGCCGCTACTATTCGCTAGAGTAGTACATCAATTGACATCATGAGGCTGAGTTCATCCCCAAAAACGGCAACAGCTCATGGCGACCTGGATGGTCACCCACCCAAGTGCCGGGCACGCCCGACAGCGCTTAACTTCGCTGATCCAACAGGAGCTGGTGTATCCACTGCGGCGAGGCCGTTGCTTTAGAATAAAGAGAAAAAGTAACAAATATGAGACGTCAGGACTAGGTATTGCTTTCGTATCTGCAGCGAGAAATAAATTCCGGCACTGTGGCTAACCATAGAATTCAATGAATGGAAAACAAATTTAATATTTGGCGCTGCGGCCTTTTCAGTCTTTCTCTTCCTATATCCGGTGTTTCGGCCTTTTCGGTCTCCCCCCCCCCCCCCCCGCCCCGCCCACCCACTCCTGTTTTTCTTTTAAAAAAGAGGTTCAGTTTCAAGGAACTCTACCCCCCATCGCAAGACAGGTCACACTTAACAACACGCGGCCAGAATGTCTGGCAGAGATAAATCTCTTAAGCACAAGGTTTAAGCCCCCAATGCAGATTATATGCTTTTTCTCCTACAGCATTTGACTGGTAACACCAAACACAATATATAGAATCCAGCAGGGAGATGACCTGACAAAATAAGGAATAACTAAAAACAATCTCTTTGCATTGAGGCATCACACCGACGAGATACTTTCAACTGGGGCAAGACCAAGCACGGGTTTCCCAACGAGTGCTATTATAGCCCACAACATGAAAACAGGGGGTGGGGGGGGGGGCTACTAAGCCAAAGGAATGTGCAGTTTACAACAGGAGTAGCTTCCAATAATAATTAAAGAAAGCTTGGCCAGATTGAAAAACATAATAGCTGGGCTACCTGGCTTCCTCAGGTAGCTGGTATAATTGGAATAAAAGTATAAACTTTAAAGTACGAGAGATTAAGAAAACTATTCTAACTATTTACAATACTTGTTAAAACTTACGAGTTAAAAACATATTCCGTGCTGGAAACATGTTATAGCTATTTACAGTACTTGTTTATAAACAAAAATTTTCATTTTGTTGTTCATTTTTTCGAACTTTCTACTCAAGAGCTACGTATAGTTAGCTGACCGTGAGAGAAGCAGGAGTCTTTGAAGTTGATGGCGCAGTATTTTAGAGTTTGTCCTTGCGCTTCGTTAATTGAAAAACTGTAGGTTAATCTGATTGGAATTTGCAGTCTTTTAAATTCTAATGGTAGCTCACTAGAGATCAGTGGTATTCTGGGGGATAACTAGTGGGTGTCCTTTATAGTTTTCAATCATAGATTCGGCTTCGATGATGTTATGCGATAGCTGTTTGATGATCATCCTTGTTCCATTACATAGTTTTGGTGCGTTGAGATTTCTGTGTAGTATGATCGCAGATCCAATTTTAAGTCGAAGGCAGTGTAATAGCATTCCCGGTACTTGAAAAGATTTAGAAACTCTGTAGGGAAGTTCATATTTACCACCATGTCGACCGATTTGTATATTCTCTTTCCACGGAGAATTTTCTTTTGAATAATAAAGTTGCTATCGTCAACAATATTATTTTTAGTTGCCAAAATTGCCCTTTAAAATAACCAGTCCGGATCGGTATAGTTCTCAACAATGTTTGGATAAATTTGGTTGACGAGTTCGTTTTCAGCAGTGGCTAAGTTGCAGAAATCACTGTTGCGTTTATTGAGTCCCGTCATCTGGTCTGTAAGACATGTGCCCTCACCTATTTATGAAAGTTGTTGTGCAAAATGTGCTGCTGTTTCATCTTTCGATAGTTCCACTCATACTTTTTGTTCGTCGCAGTACTTGTACGCTTGGTCAGGGATTCGATTCTTTTAAGCATGCATTGATTTCGGGTGCTGGTGTTGACTTGGGATAACAGGAAGTGTTTGGCGAAAATCTCCTGAGAGTACGAGTAGAGCTCTTCCCATCACTTCAGTGTTTCCTTGCCAGTCTCGTAGTATTCTGTCAATGGCTTCGAGTAATTTTTTTATGTGCCACTGTGCATTCGTCCCAGAAGATAATTTTGGCTTGCTTTAGAAGTTCACCCCGTCCAGATGCTCTTGAGATTTTACGTACCGGGAATTCTTCTTCATCTATATTCAACGTTAGTTCTAGTGCGGGATAGGTAGTTCCTCCTCCGTCCATAAGTAAGGCTTGCAATGCCCGATGATGCCAGTGCAAGTGCGATGTGTTGCTTAACACATATTACCGCAAGCAATATATTTATTAGAAACGTTTTCCCGATGCCGTCCAATACATCCAAGTGAATAAATCCACCGTCCACAAGAATCCCCTAACTGGATAACTAACAACGATACCTTCCATCTAAAACACGTAACAATAAATACGGCAAGAAAAGCAATAATGAGAATCTCTTCTGATGTGATAGGCAATGACAGTATCAGTACAACCATAATTAAGAATGTTGCCGATATCTTAGTACCTGTCTTAACTGACATTTAATTTTTTCCTCGTGCACGGAATATACCCCACTGCATGGAAAAGAAGCATAATTCGACCCATCCCTAAGATAAAAAACCCCCAACTGTCTAGTGATTACCGAGCAATTAGCATACTGCCTGCTGTTTCCAAAGCACTTGAATATATTTTTCATGATCAAATCACTGAATACCTGCATGAATTCAGCCTATATGACAAATTTCAATGCGGTTTCCGTAAACATCACTGCACAAACACTGCTCTAATTAAAGTAACTGATGACCTGAAATATGCCATCGACAGCCGAAAGGGAACAATATTGACGTTACTAGACTTCAGCAAAGCTTTTGACACAGTTAACTTTGACATATTGCTCAGAAAAATGAAACAGCTTAATTTCTCAGATAGTGCAATGAGATGGTTTGAAAGCCACTTAAAAGACAGACAGCAATGTGTTGTCTGCATAAATGAAAAATCTTCCTGGAAACATGTCTCCTCGGGAGTGACACAAGGATCAGTCCTAGGACCACTTTTGTTTTCTTTATATGTCAACGATATTTCGTCGTTTATGTCTTCCTGTAAATATCATTTCTATGCCGACGACTTCCAGCTCTACCTAAACGTCAGACCTGAAGATGTAAACACTGCAATCGCTCAGATGAATGATGATCTGTTTTCATTAGTGACATGGGCGAAAAACCTGGGGCTTAAACTAAATGCAAAAAAGACACAAGTAATGTTAATAGCCCATCAGATACTAATAAGTTCAGATTTCCGCCAACGGCTGCCTCTTATTCTTCTCGACGGTATTCCAATACCATATCAGAAAAAGATTAAGAACTTGGGTGTATCTTTGGATGAGCATCTCAACTGGCCGGAGAATACAGTCGTAGTGTGCCGGAAGACGTCCGCTTGTCTCTATGCTCCCAAAAAGTTTCGGAACGTATTTCCACAGGACTTGAAACGCCAGCTCGTGCAAGCACTCGTTCTACCGAACCTCCACTATTGTGATGTAATTCAACAAGGCATGAGTAGTGAAAAAGAAGACGGTTAGAACCATGAATGCCTTTGTGCGTTACACCTGCAACATTCGCCAATATGATCATGTTAGTGCTTCATACTCCCAGCTAGGGTGGCTGTGCAGGACAAATTGCGTGAATACCACACTCTATGTCTACTTCACCGACTCCTCGTCTCACAAGCACCCCAGTACCTTGCTTCAGGGATTAAACACCTTTCATGCCATCATAATCGAAACACGAGGTCACTCTTATTTGGTATCCTAACTGTGGCCACTCACAAAACGAAAACTTTTCCAAGTTCCTTCTCAGTTGTCGCTGTCAGCCTCTGGAACAAACTGCCCCTCACCTTGCGCAAAATTCAATCCCCTGCTGCTTTTAAGAAGAAGTTGAAGCATTTCCTACTATCATCCTCATAACGTTTTTCACAAAATTAATGTACAAGGCGAGTCCTCACCTCTGTCAAATAGCAAAGCTAGTGTCTCCTATCTTGCTCCTTTCTCTTCTTCCTCTTCATCTATCTCTATTAGCCACGTAATCTTCTTTTCCTTTAAATTTCCTTAATTATGTTTCATCATGTCTCTATTTTTCTCCTCCCTTCACCATCAGTCTGCCTCACACTCCCTGCTGCTAGCACTCCTATCTAAAACCTGTCTCTTTCATAATGTATAATTATAACAGTACTTATCATCTACGAATATAAACTCTATATGTATGTATTTTTCCAAGTGTGCCTTTGTAATTGTTTATTTCACTTTTTCTACTAGATGTAGTCTAACATGGCTACTAAAACATTTGAATGTAAAATAATTAGAATGTCTGGTTAGATGTAAGAGAGGGCCTGATGGCCCTAATCTTGCAATGTTAAATAAATCAATAAATAAATAAAATAAATATTGTCGATCCGGTCCATGTAAACGTTGTAAATCTCCTTTTACTGCCACTGAGGAGTGATTTTTGTGAGCAATTGTGTTGATGTAGTTCGTTTATGTTGTAGCCATTTCTTTTGTAATTTCGAAGTTCAGCACATAGATAGCATCTTATCGTGGCGCTTGCATCCCTAGTTGTCCTAAGGTATGGGATTCGATGGGTTCCATGTTGTTAGAATTATAGCGTAGAAGTGTCACCTTTGTTCAGGTGAAGCTGTGAGTGAGTCTTCTTGTACTGCTAATTCTCAGTGTTTGTCATTTTCCAGCAGTCCTAAGCGTTGGCATGCTTCTCTGTACGTATGGCATAGGTAACCAAGAACAGTCTTGAGATCTGTGAAATTTATTGGCTCCATATTTCGTGTAGCAATATTCGGAGGTAGAAACATTCGGAGTTCTTCAAATGTATGGTATTTA
Source organism: Schistocerca serialis cubense (assembly GCF_023864345.2). Lineage (NCBI taxonomy): Eukaryota > Metazoa > Arthropoda > Insecta > Orthoptera > Acrididae > Schistocerca > Schistocerca serialis. Next base: position 292,867,104 of record NC_064641.1, read on the forward strand.
CTCGGCCTAGTTTTCAAGATTCCTGGATGATCACCTATTGGAACTGCTCGTTTTCGTTGTTGAGAGTTTTTGTTGTTGTTTACCAGTATAATTGGTAGGGACGTCGACATATAGTAATGTTTTCGTGAATGGATCCGTTCGGCATATTTTGGTGAAGAGCTTGAATGCGTTTTTTGTGAAGTAAACTCTCTGTCCAGTCCCGAAATCTACTGCTATGCTAGGTTGAAAGTGCCACTTTGAGCTGAAGATGTTGACACAAAAGAGGAATTCATGGTGGCCAACATCAAACCAGTCAGAAGACTTATGACTTAAGGAAAAAAAGTGTTGCACGGTTGGTTCGCGTACGTTTATGGGAAAACCGAGAATCCACCACACTGCTTCGTTACTGTTGATGTATCTTCCTCTTTGGTACATGAGGATCTCGTCGTTTCTCTTTTGTTGTTCGCTGTCTTTGGCTGTTTGAAATACTGCCTTTGCTCACATACTTCAGGCATATTTGATGGATTTCACTGATTTGCAGTATTCTACGTTTATGTGTGCTTGGAATATTTGGGAAAGTATTGTGTTACATGGTGCTACTCATTGATTGCCTATCTCCATTTCGTCGCTGCCTCGTATTCGTATTGCTGTGAAGTCACCGTTTTAGGGGGATGGTTTTCTGTATCTGCGAGAGCCATCAACTCCCGTTTGTTTGTCGTCCAGGTATCGTTTTTGGTATTTTCTTGGGCATTTTCCGTCACTCAAACGTAGTGAATTTGGGTTTAATGCCCGTATGGTCCTTCAATCGTGTTTTTGACTACTATTTCGTTCAGTTTTCGATCTTCTCTTAGATTGGCAAATTCGGCTTGGAAGATTTCGCTGATATGAGTGTGATGAATTCTGTCGCGTAGCCGTATGGGATTGAGCGGGGTAGTCCTCGTTTTTGCCATTCGATGGTGTACATCCAGCATCGAATGGTTCCAAAGGTGTGGTACTTTATAATTTCAATAAATCTTATTTGTTTTTGTTGAAAAACTCGGGCTATTATGTCGTGTCGATGCATGGGGGCTTATCGTTATCATGTTGTTCTTCGGTTTCTAGCCACGACACGTCGAGTTGCATGTAAATGTTATGAAGAGGTTAGCTGGTCCATATTTTCTTAGGTAGGTCATGACATCTTGGGTGCATTCGTGCATGTGTCTCAGACTTCCTCTGTACGATAAGGGTAAGATTACCATTGTTCCAATGTCGTTAATGTTTCCGTCAGTTACGATTGCGTCTCGAAGATGGATGTATTCTTCCGTGCGTTGTTTCTTCTGTTTCAGTCTCAAGTAAAGCATCCATTCCGATTCTGTTGCTGCATTCATATCTACCAGGAATTGTTGGAATAAAAAGCGAGTATTCAGAACCTGATTTTCATTGTCTCTCATCATTAAGCGATAAGCATAGAACTCCTTGGAAGTGACTTTTTTGTTTGTTCCTACGCCTATTTCAGGTTGGGTTTGTTTCACATTAAAGTGATATCCGTCCTCTTCGTGCAGGAATATTAATGGGTACTGGAAGGCGTCATATGAACGGTGTATCTCTGCAGTGCGTTGTAGTCCTTCTCTTCTTTGTTGTACGATTATTTCACGGCTTGTATTTACTTTGGCCACAATTACGATGAGGAATTCGGCTACCTGAGGTGTATTAAATCGACGTTCGTGTTCTCCAGCTGGTCTTTTGCTGGCTCGAATTGTAACGTTATAGTCACCAGAAATCTTTCGATCTAGTAATGTTCTGAATATGTGAATCAGTTGATTATATTTTTGTATGATCCTCTGTATATCTTGGACGGCTTATCGTCTGAATCCACTGATATCTGTGCATCGTTCGTCAGCGTCTGTTTCTTCAAATCCGATAACATATACTTGCAGAAATTTATGGTTTTCGTTGGGCAGTGGTAGGAATGATCTCATGCTGTGATAGATTTGTCCTTGGATGGAAGAAAAACATATAATCGATTTCGCCTCTGTTACTGTTGGTCAAAGTGACACCGAAAGCAGTCATTTAGAAGCACGCGTTGTACGCTTTTATATATTAAAGAAAGTGATTTGATTCTGGGGCTTCCCCGGTCGTGTAATTCAACGATTCCTGCGGAGGTGCTTGCAGTGGTGGTAATCGAATTTTTCTATTAATGCAACAGAATGTGGTGTTTCTATACTGAATTTTTGTCGCTTTTCAAAATTGGCAAATGTTATCCACTTCTCGTCTTACGATGTGTTAGTGTTTGTTATATTCTTCGTCGTGTCGTAGTGAAATGCTACATTTGTTAGCTTGTACTGTTTACTTGCCCACGTCCGCACTTCTAGTAGGGTAATATTTTCATGGCTGGCTTAAGTTCGTAATCTTTTTGTATAAGATTACGTCGCAATTCTTAATTCTTCAATTCATTCAATTCATAGTTCTTCGGTTTCTTTGCTTCTCATGATGCTCATTCTCGTTCGTTGGGAACTTAAACGTGCTTCGCGCTGTTCGCCTGTTTGGTTTTTGGCTGTTCTTTTTGTTTTCTGCGTTTTGCTTCAGAACTTGTAGGATCTCCTATTCTTTTACGTTTCGGCATTGCCTAAAATATAAATCAAAACAACTTTTTACTAACAAATACACTACGTACACTTTACAAACTTTTCACACTTTACTTTCGATTTATATTCAGTCACTGTGTTACTTTGACTACTCATACTGCACTGTTTGTTTTTATTCACTCACTGCACTACTTTTTCGGACCCTCCCTTCGTTATTGATAAGAAACTGACGTTCGAATTTGTAACGGGTATTGCTTTATGTATCCCCTACCAATCGATGGTCCCACCAGTGGCGAATTTCAGAACATATCAAAAAGGCTTCGAATGGTTGGCAATGTTCCGGGACATTCCACAACATTCGAGAGTGTTCTCAAATGTTCCACAACGATATAGGATGTTCCAGTATGTTCCCGAACATTCCAGAATCTTCAAGAATGTTCCAGACTATTTTCGAGCATTCCAGAAAATCTCGGATCATTATGGAATATTCCGGAACAGTCTGGGATGTCGTGGAAAGCTCTCGAATACTCTCGAATATTCAGAAATGTTCTCGAACACATTGTAATGTTCTGGAATGTTCTAGAAATTTCTACAGGTAGAAACTTCCCAGCCCTTGTATCTTTAAAAGAACATCCGTCATGTGAAAACGGGAACCTTATTCTCGGATGGGGAACAGAAGGCTGCCACACCATCTAACTCCCTTGATTGTACCGGGACTCGCTTCTGAGGTATATCGGCACTCACATTGTACACTTATTTTTATAATATCTATTGATTACTATGTTAAAACAGGCTGTACCAGACTGGCATACACTAACTGGCCGCTTAGGCCATTAGAATGAGAAAAACAGCAGTTACATGAAATATTTACTAGATTAAAATTATGCAAGTTACCTAGAGGAGACCTCGAGTGACCGTGCGGTAGCGTTCTCGCTTCCCACGCCCGGGTTCCCGGGTTCGATTCCCGGCGGGGTCAGGGATTTTCTCTGCCTCGTGATGGCTGGGTGTTGTGTGATGTCCTTAGGTTAGTTAGGTTTAAGTAGTTCTAAGTTCTAGGGGACTGATGACCTCAGTAGTTAAGTCCCATAGTGCTCAGAGCCAGACCTCGAGTGACCACCTAGGTCTTTAGAATGAGGACTATAGCAGTTATGCTAAACAATCAATAGATTAGAATTACATAACTAGGGGAGCGGCGACCTCCTCGGTGAAAATGGTGCAGGGTGACTTGGTATGTAGAACCACAGCTGCAGAGGCACTAAGGTCTCATAAGGCGGCATACCACACTGTCCATGACGCTGGAACACACGAGAGCCACGTCTGCGTCCATGCCATCATTGCACGCTCGACCCTGCTGCTGTTACAGCGCTCCATGAGAACGTTTGACTCAACGTTACGGTAAACACGCACTGTGGGTGTCATTGAAGATGGTATAGCGGAAAAATAATTCCAGAAGTACTGCCGAGAAGGGACTGTTGTTGTTGTTGTTGTTGTTGTGGTCTGCAGTCCTGAGACTGGTTTGATGCAGCTCTCCATGCTACTCTATCCTGTGCAAGCTTCTTCATCTCCCAGTACCTACTGCAGCCTACGTCCTTCTGAATCTGTTTAGTGTATTCATCTCTTGGTCTCCCTCTACCATTTTTACCCTCCACACTGCCCTCCAATGCTAAATTTGTGATCCCTTGATGCCTCAGAACATGTCCTACCAACCGGTCCCTTCTTCTTGTGCCACAAACTCCTCTTCTCCCCAATTCTATTCAATACCTCCTCATTAGTTACGTGATCTACCCATCTAATCTTCAGCATTCTTCTGTAGCACCACATTTCTAAAGCTTCTATTCTCTTCTTGTCTGAACTATTTATCATCCATGTTTCACTTCCATGCATGGCAACACTCCATACAAATACTTTCAGAAACGACTTCCTGACACTTAAGTCTATACTCCATGTTAACAAGTTTCTCTTCTTCACAAACGCTTTCCTTGCCATTGCCAGTCTACGTTTTATATCGTCTCTGCTTCGACCACCATCAGTTATTTTGCTCCCCAAATAGCAAAACTCCTTAACTACTTTAAGTGTCTCATTTCCTAATCTAATTCACTCAGCATCACCCGACTTAATTCGACTACATTCCATTATCCTTGTTCTGCTTTTGTTGATGTTCATCTTATACCCTCCTTTCAAGACACTGTCCATTCCGTTCAACTGCTCTTCCAAGTCCCTTGCTGTCTCTGAAAGAATTACAATGTCATCAGCGAACCTCAAAGTTTTTATTTCTTCTCCATGGATTTTAAAACCTACTCCGAATTTTTCTTTTGTTTCCTCTACTGCTTGCTCAATATACAGATTGAATAACATCGGGGACAGCCTACAACCCTGTTTCACTTCCTTCCCAACCACTGCTTCCCTTTCATGTCCCTCGACTCTTATAACTGCCATCAGCTTTCTGTACAAATTGTAAATAGCCTTTCGCTCCTGTATTTTACCCCTGCCACCTTCAGAATTTGAAAGAGATTATTACAATCAACATTGTCAAAAGCTTTCTCTAAGTCTACAAATGCTAGAAAAGTAGGTTTGCCTTTCCTTAATCTTTCTTCTAAGATAAGTCGTAGGGTTAGTATTGCCTCATGTGTTCCAACATTTCTACGGAATCCAAACTGATCTTCCCCGACGTCGGCTTCTACCAGTTTTTCCATTCGTCTGTAAAGAATTCGCGTTAGTATTTTGCAGCTGTGACTTATTAAACTGATAGTTCGGTAATTTTCACATCTGTCAACACCTGTTTTCTTTGGGATTGGAATTATTATATTCTTCTTGAAGTCTGAGGGTATTTCGCCTGTCTCATACATATTGCTCACCAGATGGTAGAGTTTTGTCAGGACTGGCTCCCCAAGGCTGTCAGTAGTTCTAATGGAATGTTGTCTACACCGGGGGCCTTGTTTCGACTCAGGTCTTTCAGTGCTCTGTCAAACTCTTCACGCAGTATCGTATCTCTCTCCTCTTCTATTTCCGTAATATTGTCCTCAAGTACATCGCCCTTGTATACACCCTCTATATACTCCTTCCACCTTTCTGCTTTCCCTTCTTTGCTTAGAACTGGGTTTCCATCTGAGCTCTTGATATTCATACAAGTGGTTCTCTTTTCTCCAAAGGTCTCTTTAATTTTCCTGTAGGCAGTATCTATCTTACCCCTAGTGAGATAAGCCTCTACATCCTTACATTTGTCCTCTAGCCATGCCTGTTTAGCCATTTTTCACTTACTGTCGATATCATTTTTGAGACGTTTGTATTCCTTTTTGCCTGCTTCATTTACTGCATGTTTATATTTTCTCCTTTCATCAATTAACTTCAATATTTCTTCTGTTACCCAAGGGTTTCTACTAACCGTCGTCTTTTTACCTATTTGATCCTCTGCTGCCTTCACTATTTCATCCCTCAAAGCTATCCATTCATCTTCTACTGTATTTCTTTCCCCCATTCCTGTCAGTTGTTGCCTTATGCCCTCCCTGAAACTCTGTACAACCTCTGGTTTAGTCAGTTTTTCCAGGTCCTGTCGCCTTAAATTCTCACCTTTTTGCAGTTTCTTCAGTTTTAATCTACAGTTCATAACCAATAGATTGTGGTCAGAGTCCACATCTGCCCCTGGAAATGTCATACAATTTAAAACCTGGTTCCTAAATCTCTGTCTTACCGTTATATAATCTATCTGATACCTTTTAGTATCTCCAGGGTTCTTCCATGTATACAACCTTCTTTCATGATTCTTGAACCAAGTGTTAGCTATGATTAGGTTATGCTCTGCACAAAATTCTACCAAGCGACTTCCTCTTTCATTTCTTATCCCCAATCCATATTCACCTACTATGTTTCCTTCTCTCCCTTTTCCTACTCTCGAATTCCAGTCACCCATGACTATTAAATTTTCGTCTCCTTTCACTACTTGAATAATTTCTTTTATCTCATCATACATTTCATCAATTTCTTCACCATCTGCGGAGCTAGTTGGCATATAAACTTGTACTAGTGCAGTAGGCGTGGGCTTCGTGTCTATCTTGGCCACAATAATGCGTTCACTATGCTGTTTGCAGTAGCTAATCCGCACTCCTATTTTCCTATTCATTATTAAACCTACTCCTGCATTACCCCTATTTGATTTTGTATTTATAACCCTGTATTCAACTGACCAAAAGTCTTGTTCCTCCTGCCACCGAACTTCACTCTTTCCCACTATATCTAACTTTAACCTATCCATTTCCCTTTTTAAATTTTCTAACCTACCTGCCTGATTAAGGGATCTGACATTCCACGCTCAGATCCGTAGAACGCCAGTTTTATTTCTCCTGATAACGACGCCCTCTTCAGTAGTCCCCGCCCGGAGATCCGAATGAGGGACTATTTTACCTCCAGAATATTTTACCCAAGAGGACGCCATCATCATTTAATCATACAGTAAAGCTGCATGCCCTCGGGAAAAATTACGGCTGTAGTTTCCCCTTGCTTTCAGCCGTTCGCAGTACCAGAACAGCTAGGCCATTTTGGTTAGTGTTACAAAGCCAAATCAGTCAATCATCCAGACTATTGCCCCTGCAACTACTGAAAAGGCTGCTGCCCCTCTTCAGGAACCACACGTTTGTCTGGCCTCTCAACAGATACCCCTCCGTTGTGGTTGCACCTACGGTACGGCTATCTGTATCGTTGAGGCACGCAAGCCTCCCCACCAACGGCAAGGTCCATGGTTCATGGGGGGTGGGGGGTGGGGGGGGGGGGAGAAGGGACTAAGAAACCTAAACAGTCCGAAATTTGCAACTCAAGGTGGCTCCTTTCTGATTAACAAAGGCAGCAGGAACGGCACAGCCTGGGCAGTGAGACACTTACACGGACAGAACAGTCGCTAGCGCTCACTTGTAAAAGTTCGATCTGCCCTTATAAGTAAGAACTGGGTTTCGTGAAACCAAAATTCACACTAAGAGCACAATGATGATGATGAGGTTCCATAATCCAGGAGCATAGGGAACGATGCGGGAGACCTGCACCGCCGACTAGGCAAGGTCCTAGCGGAGGTGGTTTGCCATTGCATTCCTTCGACCGCAATGGGGATGGATGATGATGATGAAGACCACACAAGAACACCCAGTCATCTCGAGGCAGGGAACATCCCTGTCCACGCAGGGAATCGAACCCGGGACCCCGTGCGCGGTAAGCGAGAACGCTACCGCAAGACCACGAGCTGCGGACAGGAGAACAATATGAAGACTTAATTCCGTGGCTACGAATCTGCTACCATGCGCAGCTGGATTACCACACGCTAAATAAATCAGTTCCGGAAGACGTGACAGCTCTACACTAAGAAAGCCGTTACACACATACAAAGATCCCAGTGCCCGAAGTCAGTACGCTTCGTCACAAATTCGAGCCACATGACCCCTTTGACACCCAGAGAGAGTAAGGAATCACTGCCCAAGCCCCATCCGTGCCAGCTCACTACTGCTCTGTGGCAACACCAAGCAGCCCCGATCGCGCCACTATGACCACCACCGCCACACTCTCTAGATAAACAGCGCTGCGGCTGTGAAATCATGCAGATGAGACATGCAACTTGTAAAAGTAATTTAGCTCAATCATCTAGTGAAATATTAGTAGTAATGCGTTGGATTCCAGGACTGCCAAGATTAAAGCTTACATATCCATCTGTTGTCATTCATTATTAACGCCAGATTAAGTTCTCATAGGAAAACACACACACACACACACACACACGCACACACACACTTATATATATATATATATATATATATATATATATATATAGGGTGAGTCACCTAACATTACCGCTGGATATATTTCGTAAACCACATCAAATATTCACGAATCGATTCCACAGACCGAGCGTGAGGAGAGGGGCTAGTGTAGTTGGTTAATATAAACCATAAAAAAATGCACGGAAGTATGTTTTTTTAACACAAACCTACGTTTTTTTAAACGGAAACCCGTTAGTTTTGTTAGCACATCTGAACAGATAAACAAATACGTAATCAGTGCCGTTTGTTGCATTGTAAAATGTTAATTACATCCGGAGATATTGTAACCTAAAGTTGACGCTTGAGTAACACTCCTCCGCTGTTCGATCGTGTGTACCGGAGAGCACCGAATTACGTAGGGATCCAAAGGGAACGGTGATGGACCTTGGGTACAGAAGAGACTGGAACAGCACATTACGTCCATATGCTAACACCTTTTTGTTGGTCTTTTTCACTGACGCACATGTACATTACCATGAGGGATGAGGTACACGTACACACGTGCGTTCCGTTTTCAATTACGGAGTGGAATAGAGTGTGTCCCGACATGTCAGGCCGATAGATGTTCAATATGGTGGCCATCATTTGCTGTACACAATTGCAATGAATGTCGTACACGCCGCAGTACATCTGGTGTAATGTCACCGCAGGCTGCCACAATACGTTGTTTCATATCCCCTAGGGTTGTAGGCACATCACGGTACACATTCTCCTTTAACGTACCCCACAGAAAGAAGTCCAGAGGTGTAAGATCAGGAGAACGGGCTGGCCAATTTATGCGTCCTCCACGTCCTATGAAACGCCCGTCGAACGTGTACCTCACCCCTCATGGTAATGTAGAAGTGCGTCAATGAAAAAGACCAATAAAAACGTGTTAGCATGTGGACGTAATGTGCTGTTCCAGTCTCTTCTGTACCTAAGGTCCATCACCGTTCCCTTTGGATCACAACGTAATTCGGTGCTCTCCGATACACGCAATCGAACAGCGGAGGAGTGGTACTCAAACGTCAACTTTAGGTTACAATATCTCCGGATGTAATTAACATTTTACAATGCAACAAATGGCACTGATTACGTATTTGTTTATATGTTCAGATGTGCTAACAAAACTAACGGGGTTCCATTTAAAAAAACGTAGGTTTGTGTTAAAAAGCATACTTCCGTGCATTTTTTTATGGTTTATATTAACCAACTACACTAGCCCCTCTCCTCACGCTCGGTCTGTGGAATCGATTCGTGAATATTTGATGTGGTTTACGAAATATATCCAGCGGTAATGTTAGGTGACTCACCCTGTGTATATATATATATATATATATATATATATATATATATAGGGGGTGGTCCATTGATAGTGATTCGGCCAAATATCTCACGAATTAGCATCAAACGAAAAAACCTTCGAAGTACGAAACTGGTCTAGCTTGAAGGGGGAAACCAGATGGCGCTATGGTTGGCCAGCTAGATGGCGCTGCCATAGGTCAAACGGATATCAACTGCGTTTTTTAAATAGGAACCCCCATATTACATTTTCGTGTAGTACGTAAAGAAATATGAATGTTTTAGTTGGATCACTTTTTTCGCTTTGTGATAGATGACGCTGTAATAGTCACAAACATATGGCTCACTGTTTTAGACGAACCGATGGTAACAGGTAGGTTATTTAAATTAAAATACAGAACGTAGGTACGTTTGAACATTTTATTTCGGTTGTTCCAATGTGATTCATGTACCTTTGTGAACATATCATTTCTGAGAAAGCATGCTGTTACTGCGTGATTACCTGTAAATACCACATTAATGCAATAAATGCTCAAAATGATGTCCGTCTACTTCAATCCATTTGGCAATACCTGTAACGACATTCCTCTCAACATCGAGTAGTTCGCCTTCCGTAATGTGCACACATGCATTGACAATGCGCTGACGCATGATGTCAGGCGTTGTCGGTGGGTCACGATAGCAAATATCCTTCATGTGGTGTCACCGCCAGACACCACACTTGCTAGGTGGTAGCCTTTTAAATCGGCCGCGGTCCATTAGTACATGTCGGACCCGCGTGTCGCCACTGTCAGTGATCGCAGACCGAGCGCCACCACACGGCAGGTATCGAGACACTTACTAGCACTCGCCCCAGTTGTACGGACGACTTGCTAGCGACTACACTGACGAAGCCTTTCTCATTTGCAGAGAATATAGTTAGAATAGCCTTCAGCTAAGTCAATGGCTACGACCTAGCCAGGCGCCATTAACAGTTTATAGTCTTGAACGTACCGTCCAGAACGATGTATTCAAATGATGGATTAAAGTTAAGTATTCCAGCAGCTACGTACTTTTCTTTATAGCATTCATTACGTATCCTGTTTCAGACCTCACGCCAGCCTGCGTGAGTTTAAGCGCGTGTCTTTCGGTTACCCGTCACTGTGGACTGGCTGTCTTGTCAGTCCCCAACACTTCATCTTTCCGCACAGAAAGAAATCCGGGGACGTTAGATCCGCTGAACGTCCGGGCCATGGTATGCTGCTTCGACGACCAATCCACCTGTCTTGAAATATGCTATTCAATACCGCTTCAACCGCACGCGAGCTATGGGCCGGACATCCATCATGTTGGAAGTACATCGCCATTCTGTCATGCAGTGAAACATCTTTTAGTAACATCGGTAGAACATTACGTAGAAAATCAGCATACATTGCACCATTTAGATTGCCATCGATAAAGTGGAGGCCAATTATCCTTCCTCCCATAATTCCGCGCCATACATGAGCCCGCCAAGGTCGCTGATGTTCCACTTGTCGCAGCCATCGTGGATTTTCCGTTGCCCAATAGTGCATATTATGCCGGTTTACGTTACCGCTGTTGGCGGATGACGCTTCGTCGCTAAGTAGAACGCGTGCAAAAAATCTGTCATCGTCCCATAGTTTCTCTTGCTCCCAGTGCCAGAACTGTACATTACTTTCAAAGTCGACGCCATGCAATTCCTGGTGCACAGAAATATGGTACGGGTGCAATCGATGTTGATGTAGTATTCTCAATACCGACGTGTTTGAGATTCCCGATTCTCGCGCAATTTGTCTGCTACTGATGTGCCGATTAGCCGCGATAGTAGCTAAAACACCTACTTGGGCGTCATCATTTGTTGCAGGTCGTGTATGACGTTTCACATATGGCTGACCACGTCCTGTTTCCTTAAATAACGTAACTATCCGCGCGAACGGCCCGGTCACTTGGATGATGTCGTCCAGGATACCGAGCAGCATACATAGTACACGCCAGTTGGGCATTTTGACGACAATAGCCGTACATCAACACGATATCGACCTTTTACGCAATTAGTAAACGGTCCATTTTAACACAGGTAATGTATCACGAAGCAAATATCGTCCGCACAGGCGGAATGTCACGTGATACCACGTTTGCGACTATTAAAGCGCCATCTGTCACAAAGCGAAAAAAGTGGTCCAACTAAAACATTCATATTTCTTTACGTACTACACGAATGTGTAATAAAAATGGGGGCTCCTATTTCTAAAAACGTAGTTGATATCCGTTTGACCTATAGCAGCGCCATCTAGCGGGCCAACCATGGCGCCATCTAGTTTCCCCCTTCAAGCTAGACAAGTTTCGTTCATTGTAGAGTCTTTGGAATTCTACGTATCTGTAAAAGTTATGTTAAGAGTGACGATTATGTAGGGATTTTACTGTATCTAGTATATGAGACTTACAGTAGCGTCGCTTACACGAACGATATTGTGGGGCTTATTTTGCTTAGAAATCGTAATTTCAGTAATGTGCCTTCATTATACCTGGCAGCGCTGGCTGAAAATGGGGTTGCTCATACATAAGTGCAAGTTTTAAAAGCATCTTTCTCGGTCATTGCTAGCTCGATGATCACGCCTATACACCATACATCGGAGTTCAATGGGTGGTCTGTCCTATAGGCTATATATTTCTCACAGGGGAGCTCTCAAGGTGCATATTTCAGGTACACAGACTGTATCTTTGGTTTTAAGCATCAGACTATTACTATGGTGACAAACAATCTGGTAATGAGATGGTGGCTCAATTGAATTGATATTATTATTTCTACTGAAGTGTTCATTTGTAACAACTATACTATAATGTCACACACTCTAGTAATGATATGTTGGCTTAGCAAGGATCAGCAGTTCGGACAAATGCTGCGTTATGATTGAGAGTATCACGGCGTCTACACAATGTGGCGTGGCACTATATCGATGTAAGCGGTTAAAATTTAGGAAAAATGTGAATAAATGTGAGAAAAATATGTAAATTGTGGAAAATATGGAGGAAATACGAAAAACGTTGAAGCTGATATCGTTGGGTAGGGATTAGAGGAGTGACATATCTTGCAGGGCGTGTCTCCTCTAGTGCTTCTAATGACGAAGGTTAAATTGTTATTAACAAGCATACCTTGACTTATTACCAAATAGACTCAGCCTACAAACTCTCCGTTTGCTACCCAGCTACATAGTAAACCCCTCTCACTCATGTTTCCCGGTTACAAAAGATGAAGATGGGGAGGGGAGGCCAGCCGGTGTGGCCGAGCGGTTCTAGGCGCTTCAATCTAGAACCGCGTGACCGCTACGGTCGCAGGTTCGAATCCTGCCTCGGGCATGGATGTGTGTGTTGTCCTTAGGTTAGTTAGGTTTAAGTAGTTCTAAGTTCCAGGGGACTGATGACCTCAAATGTTAAGTCCCATAGTGCTCAGAGCCATTTGAACCATTTGGGGAGGGAAGGAGTGCTAGATTCTCATTGGTCCTAGTGGATGGACGGGTTTCCCAGTGCAAGTGGGTTATCTGACACCAGAAGTGTAACCTGACATCTGATCTGAGCTAGAACCTGCACCTGCAGTCATACCCTTCTTAAGCACAACAAGTAAAAATTCGTTATATCATGTCATTCCTAGTGTTTCATACTTAATGGCCTGCTATGTAGTGGCCCAGTAGCAAGTAATTATTCTAGTTTATCCTGTAGCACATGCAAGTTTACATCTTTTTGACCGCCTCTTGTTTCCTCTCCTGCCGCTAGTACCACCACTCCCCTCACTCCCAAGGAAAAAACACACACACACATATACAGAGGAACAGATTTGTAACTCACGTAGATGGTACGCATAGTAGCCACCAACAAATACTTGTCCGACACGTTTCATGCTAACATTTACAGCCTTTCGGAAAGCAGATCATAAATAACTGCGGTGTAAAATTTGACAGTACCGGCGTACTACGTAAATAACTATGTGCACTCTGGAATATCTCTTTCATCGTTGATGGCGGACGAGTTTTCAATGAAGACGTGAATGGCAGTACCTGCAACTGGCGTTCATCTAATGAAAAGATCGCTGAGAAGGGATATTTTTTCCGGGAAACGGTAGCAAATTGGTGTCAGACGGGCAGAAGGCGAGCGACAAGTTAATCTGCCGTCTGCGGCGCACTTTTTCGGGGGACCTGGCGTGGGCGCCGGCGTGATTAATGGCGGCAGCGGCGCCTGCGCACTGGATCCCTGTCCGCGCTGAGTGATGCCCGCGACTCGCCACTAATGGCGCGAATCTTATTTGTCTCTGCGTGGGCGCTGGCCTCCACGGAGAGCTCACCGCGCATCACGCCGGAGGCCATGTCGTCGAGCTGTTTCCTGACCTCCCACTTTACCACCGTCGTCTCGTTTCGCGAGTTGCCCACAGGTTCGTCAAATTCAATAGTTTATTTTCTTATAGACACACATTATCCTTTTGGTTTCATTCCATCTCAGCGCTGACTATCCTATTCAATTTTTTTTTCCTTTAAACTCTGAAACCTCTATACTGCTGCAAAAAGATTAGTACATCCTTTTAGAGGTTTCCAGTTCACTCAGGATTTATTGTTGCAACAGTGCATGTAGAGTACCGGTACATGCAATGTTTACGTTTACAGATCAATAGCACAAGCGATTCTGAGACACCGGGCAGCGATCCATGCTAAGAGACCCAAATTGCGGTAATGCTGGCGCTGAATCTGCATCCCGTCGATCGTACAAATGGCGAATGCAGTCTTGGAATATGTCATGCCACGCCTCATCGACCTTTTCACGTAGTTCTGCAAGAATTGTTGGTTGACTAGTCGCACGAGTCACTTCTCCTCCCATCACACCCCACACATGCTCAATTGGTCTCAAATACGAGGTTGCGGAGGTTGTACTGGCCTGGGAAGTTGCTGCATGTCCTGCAGACCAAGTTGAGTGTCATGGACTGCAAGTGGGAGAACGTTATTCTGGTGAAACAAGACATTACCCTACTGTTGCAAGAACAGCAACAGAATAGGTCTAACAACATGCTGCACACACATATCACTGCTTAGCGTCCCCTCCAGAAACACCATAGGTGGTCGAGAGTTGTAGCTTATCGCACTCCAGACCATAAGGCCTGGGATGGGGCCAGTATGTCTCGGACGAATGCACTCTACGACACAGCGCTCGCCAGATCTATGTCGAACATGCAAACGACCATCACTTGTTTACAGGCAGAATCTGCTTTCATCGTTAAAGACCACGGCGCGCCATTCCAAGCATCCTCTGACGGCACCAGTGAGCCGTGCTCGTCGATGCTGTGGCGTGGTGGAAGACAGGACAGAGATGAGCGTGCCCGCAGTCTCACTGCTGAAAAAAAAGTCTGGTTTATGTTGACACGCCTGTGCTATGGTGCTACGGTAGCTGCTCGATCTGCCACTGATGCCCTTGTAAGACGACGATCCTGGCTGGCGTCTGTGCTGCGTGGACCTCTAGAACCTCGTCTACAGATGTGAGGATGTTCACGTGACCACAGATACCAGCACGTTGCACAGCTCATGCAGCCCATCCAACTTAGGTGTCAGTTTTCCAAAAGGACCACCCCACCAATCCGAAGGTCACAATTTATCCCTTTTAAAACTTCCACGGTTGGCTGTAGGAAACATGAGTGCGTCTCCGTGGCATTATCTGCACCACACTTAGTCTTCTGGCTATGAGCATTCTCTATGAAGGGTAGACACCTGGTAGCTACGCCGCTACGCTATCTGTTGGTTGACGACAAGGAAACCATCATCAGTACATCTGCTTTCTACCAGGTGGCATACGTCGTCATCGGATTGAAAAGGACGTCTTCTTTCCAGGTGTACTATTATTTTTTCCGGCACTGCATTAAGTTGTAAAGTAACACTAGTAATTTATGTTTTCTGTTCTTGTACACCCGGCACTTTTTGTGCAATTTGTTAATTGTAATTCCTGGCCAGGAGAAGTCTATTGTAGAGGGCTACAGCTTTTGGCCTCTCGTCATGCAGCTTACAAGGAATGCTGCGTTGCCCACTCGGCTTAAGCACATAGACAACAGCTGTCACTGAAGAGGAAGCTTAACCTAACTCGTTACGATTAGGTTCATTGTGTGCTAGAAACCGTCTCGTGATAAATTTGTGAGAAACACATTACATAATGGAACATGCATTCATTCTTTCACAGCCATAATGACATGAAGAAAAAACGGCGATACAGATTCTCATACTGCAGAATAAATTCTACAATAAATTGCACCTTACAGAACGGACT
This sequence comes from Schistocerca serialis cubense, assembly GCF_023864345.2. Lineage (NCBI taxonomy): Eukaryota > Metazoa > Arthropoda > Insecta > Orthoptera > Acrididae > Schistocerca > Schistocerca serialis. The sequence goes on from NC_064641.1 coordinate 292,883,017, forward strand.
ATACCTTCCATTGCCTCTTACGTTACTAACAAAACGACGAAACAAACATATCTGAGATATGCACAGCACGATGAACAGCATGTTAAACTACATTATACTTTTGTCAGAATAGCGAGATATGTAAAATAAAATTTCCGCTACAAAACAGGCTATTCTCTGAACTACTTCCTACTGCACGATAAGAAAGTATATGTTCCATGAAAATTACAAAATAAACCTACATTCTATTCACATACCCCTCTACTCAAAAGTTTCACTGTCGATACCTTCGGAACTGGAGTTGCTGGATGTGGGTACCAGACTAGCGATTAACGAATCCTCCATTCCATCTCTAACAACTTTTTTCCGGTAATCGTCTGCTTGCAGTTTGTCTGTAACCTTTAGTGTCAGGTATTTTAATCACAGCGTTTTTATCTGCCACATCATCTCTTCACCTGCGGCCACACTAGTTCTATACGGCACTGATAAGGAGGAACTGGAGTCGCCGTATGACCATGTTGTAGAACTGTGGAAAAAATTTTGATTTTTCTTTTTGTAGTGCTGCCTTTTGAAGTCTTCACGAGTTCCTCGATTCGCAGCCATGAACGAATGCAAGTTTTTCTTCTGTTTGTAGTGGGATGCTTGTCAACAATAATACAGTGATAGCATGCATTGTGCATAAAATTGACAGAGCATGGATACAAACAGGATAATAGCTGATTTTGAAACCATTCTCGAAAGGTTTTCGCATTCACTTCACAATGATAGTCGCAGTTGGTTTTCGACTTTGATCGGAATACAAATTTACTTTGAGGCACTAATACGATACCAGACCAAGCGACCTAGCATATTGTAATACGCCCTACTTTTCCCACTGGAACTTTCATGCAGCCTTGCCTCTCTTCTGCTTGCCAAACAAAATTTCTAGTTTGGTTTTGGTTTACCCAAGTCTCGTTCAAGTGATACACAGCTTGTTTTCCTTTTGATCAGATTTCATCAATTGCTTTTAGAAATGTCATCCTAGCAAGAGCAATATCGATATGGTCCATTAAAAATTTCCGTCTGTCATTACATTTTACGCATTTAAATGCGAATTTCTTCAATATCCTTGTACTTTCTTCAAACTCAGCAGCTTCACGCGTAACAGTGGTTGTTTAACTGTCATGAGGAACTCACCTCCTTCACAAAATTCGAAAACCTTTCGACATAAAATATCTTGGTCAAAGTCTCCGATAAATGATACCGTCTTTGGCGTGCTTTATTTCTTTCCTGGAGAACAAAGCTCAACATTTCCGGTTGCCTGTTGAGACAGCTTGATTTCCTGCACAATTCACCTGACAGTACACCAACATCACCAAAGGCCACTGCAGTGCATTCCTGCACCTTGGCAAAATCGCAGACCGCTTCGTCTGAATATGCCCCACATTTGAAGAACGACAATGCTTTAAAAGTAAAGTCTCTTGCCTGTTTATGAAGGACTTGACGCAGTCTGTGTGTCTCACTCGTTACTAAAAAACTCACAAAATACAAAAGAAATCAGTCAATCGTAGTTTCGTGCACGTGAAACCCGATAGAACGCTGAAATGTGACGGAGGTTCCGAGTGACTGGCTAACTGGGCAGCCCTCTACTGAGTATCACCCGCCCAAATGCCATCAGTGCTGTCACGGACAATAGAATCAAACATAGACCTTAATTTGAGGAAGAAATTTCTGGGAATGTGCGTTTGAAGCACATCACTATATAGTAGTCAGTGGGAAAACAAGAACAGAAGAGAACAGAATGATCTAAGATGTGGAGCTAGAGAAGAATGTTGAAAATTCGGTGTACTAATAAGGTAAGGAGCAATGTAATGTATGGAAAACACTGACAGGGTGATAGGACATCTGTTAAGACATCATCGAAGAGCTGCCACGGCACTAGAGGGAACTGTAGAGGGTGAAAACTGCAGAGGAAGACAGAAATTGGAATACATCCAGCAAATAACTGTGGACATGGCTTGCAGTTCTGAGAGATGAAAAGGTTGGCACAGGTGGACAATTCGTGGTGGGCCGTATCGAACCAGGCAGAAGACTGATAACTCACAGAAAAAAGCAGTAATTAAAAAACAAACGCGTGAACTTTCAACTGAATTTAATCTCGTCTAGTACCTACAGTAATTAAGAATGAACGAATACAGAATAACTGCGACGTAATACCGGTAATTTGTTAAAATATCAAATCTCGTAAACCCGCCACAGTGGCCGAGCGGTTCTAGGCGCTTCAGTCCGGAACCGCGCGACTGCTATGTCGCAGGTTTGGCTCCTGCCTCGGGCATGGATGTGTGTGATCTCCTTAGGTTAGATAGGTTCAAGTAGTTCTGAGTTCTAGGGAACTGATGGCCTCAGGTGTTAAGTTCCATAGTGCTCAGAGCCATTTTGAAATCACGTAAGACAGTATAAATCACTCTCCTGTAGTTCGGTTCATTGTAGAAACATTGGTGTGTAAAAATTAAGGGCAAAAGTAACTTTCGCATTATATGTGACTGCCGAGTAACATAGCTCGATGAAACTTGGTCCATACATAGAAAGAAATGCTACAGTATAGTCACCGACAAGTAACATAGCTCGATAGAATTTGGGTTCTTGTGTATGCGATCACCAGGGACGGCAAAACATGCTGTATCGCAATGCTGGCCACGAGGTTCATAGGGAGCTCTTTTGTCAGGGCGTTCCATTCCACCAACAGAGCCATTCACAGCTGCTAGCCGGCCGTCGGTGCACAAGGATCTCCAATATGCAGAGTGTCCCTTTTATCCTGTCCACCATAAATAACTGTTTGTCCAGATGCAAATTACAAAATGTTTCAAGCAAATGTTCTTTAGCCGTCAGGGAGATACCAATCAGCATGATTGCCTTCGTTGTAACTTTGTTTTTTACAAAGATTTGAACAGCAGTATGACTTTTTGAAATGGCACCCTGTATTTTTTATTCGGTAATTCAATTCCTCTCCTAAAGACCTATTCAAAAATGTATCACAGAGTACAATTCACTGACACACAGCACATTAATTACATAACCAAACATTGACTTTGAGCCCGGGATCAAAAACTCGTACACTTGTTGGAGTCGTCAGAAAACAAATGAAAACCAAGTCAAAACATAAAACAAAATTGACTTTGACTCTCCTTTACCGTTGCCCAGGACTAGAACACTAAAAGGTGCTCAAAGTGGTGACTCTGGAAACCGATACACTGGTGCACTCGTTGAATGAACGAATTATTTACTGCTTCCAGTGTTGCCTGCTGAAGAGAATTACAAGCAAGCACGATACGTTCTCTGGAGTTGTTGGAATATCGCGATAGACAACGTCTAAAGACGTCTCCGAAGAAAAAAGTCCAGAGGATTTAAATCAGGAGATCTAGCAGGCCAAGTAACTGTTCCTCCTCGACAAATCCATCTGGCAGGATACCTTCGGTTGAGAACCCGACGTACACGCAAGGCATTATGTGCTGGACATCCATCGTGTTGATACCACATAAGCATTCTGGTTCTTAGCGGCACTTCATCCAGAAGAGAAGGAAGAATTCGTCTGAGGAAGTTGGCATACGCTGTGCTATTTGGACTACCATTCATGAAATAAAGGCCAATAATTGTAGTACCAAGCATCTCACACCAGACGTTAACTCTCCATTGGCGCTGATCTTCCACCTGTCTAAGACATCGTGGGTTCTCCCTGGACCAATAATACATGTTCCTTGTATTACCTCTCCTTTGTTTGTGAAGGAACATTCATCGGTAAATAAAACATGAGAGAAGAAGTTTGGGTTGGCGAGATTTCCTGCTGTGCCCACTAACAGAACTGTACACGATTCTGGAAATCATTCCCAAGCAATTCTTGATGTAGGTGTACATGGTAAGGATGGAATCTGTGACATGTAAAAATACGGTGTACACTGGTGTTAGGAAAGCCAATCTCGTGTTCAAGCTGTCGTGTGCTCATAGTCGTGTTGATTCATAGTAGCGGAGGCGAGAACAATAACTTCGGCAGCTTCGTCTATGCGAGAGCTACGACGATTGCGTTGTCGTGGGTTGAAACTTACCGTATCCCGAGGTGTCGCAATAAGAAGAGAAAACATCCGTCGGGAAGGTGGGTTCTTGTCAGGATATCGCTCTCTGTACAGTTCCGCTGCCTGCGTAGCATTTCGCCTACCTTCAACAACAACAACAATAAAAGAAACGTTATGTCGATGAAGTTTGTAGGAAGGACAGCGTTTACTGTATGCCTGCTCTACGCAACAGTATTTAAAAGGACTAAACTACTATACTAAATGTACCCGTACATATGAAAGCAGTATTGCAATTACTGTTCTGCTAATTTCCATTCCCCATAGATGAGCAGCATTTCTACGTTCTCTTCGTTGGTGTACATTCTACTCACACAACTCTTCAACTGACGATGGTTGACGGAATGACGGGTGTGCGTCTACTTATGTTTACATTTGTCTTCTGTCAACGTCAGCACGTGGATGTGTCCCGAGTACCTGCACTAAGCGCTGGGAGCGTTAACGTCAATGTTGTGTTTTGTATTAATGACGTTGTGTTTCGGTGAATGGTACACTATGATACATTTTTGAATAGTTCTTTAGGAGATGAAATGAATTACTGACTAAAATATACAGGGTGTCATTTAAAAAAGCCATGCCGCTGTTCATATCTTTGTAAAAAAACAAAGCTACAACGAAGGCAATCATGCTGATTGATGTCCCCCTGACGGCTAAAGAACATTTGCTTGAAACATTTTGTAATTTTTATCTGGACCAACAGTTATTTAGGGTGGTCAAGATAAATGGAACGCCTTATACATAATCATTGCGGAAAGGCTTATATTGGACAGATTATTCATACGATTCACGATTGATGTTTGCAACATAAACGTCACACACGTTTACTCCAGCCTTAAAAGTCTACAATCGCTAAACATTGTCTCAATAAAGGGAGTAAATTGTCATTTAAAGGGACACAAATTATTGCTCCAGCATTTCGTTAGTGGGATCGTGTAAATAAGGAATCCATGGAAATGATATTATCCGATGACACTATTAATAGAAACAAAGGTTTTCCTTTAAGTAAGAAGTGAAATCCTATTTTATGAGACATAAAACAACAGCGGTCTGGTTTTCGACCGTCTGCATCTTAATTTGCGATTCATCGCTTTTTTTAGTTTCTGCCGCCGGCGGCGCCACAGTTCTTCGCTTAGCAGAGGGCAGCCTTACTCCTCGCGCACGCGTAGCGTCCTGTTCCCGGAATATAAAGAAGCCGCTCTATCTGATGTTACCTCAGTTCGGGTGTGATTGTGCACCTGCATTCTTACCTGAAGATGGCGGCCGCTTGAATAAGCTAAATATCGTGTCGTCAGGAGGATGAAATGCGGCTACATACCCGCGAAGAGCATCAATGTAGTTAATTATTATTTTTTCTTCTTGTTTTTTATTGAAGCGTATTAATGTTATGAAAAATAATTACGTTAGTCGCTGAAATGAAATGAATGATAATTTGATAGAGATGAAATAGATGAAAATGTAATGACACGAAATGAAATAATTAAAGCTCGCCAGAAATGTTGAACTGACGTTGTAATAAAATTGCCGGAACTAGTGAAAATTTGTTTCATATTGGAGTGTCAAAAATTTTCGTTAATCACAACATATAAAACGAACTGTTATTAATTGTATCAGGTGCACTAATATTTTTCGGTAAAACAGGAACAGCAAAATGTGTCATAGCATGACCTCTGACACAAAATTCCAGTGATTTCTTCTAGTAATACTGATGCCTACCTTAACTAATGAGAATACTAACATTATGAGTAAGAAATTGCAGTAGGGGGACATTACGAGCAGACGAAATGTAAATTACCAAAGGCAGTGAGTACGAGAAGAATATACTGATTAAAATGTGTTATATATTTCCCTCATTGGTTCGTTAGCAGAGAAAAATTCAATAATTTTGGTTGTATTATGTAAGTAAGCAATTTTCGTGGCCCTCGACATTGACGTTAAAATCTTCTGAGTACTTAGGCCGCATCAAATTCCTCTTCGGAAAGATAGCTCTTTGTAAGTGAATATCACACTATCTTTCGTCAGCGTTCAGTCATACAGGGACACCATTGGAATCCTGAAGAAGATGCCAGCAGAGGTATCGAAATGTCGAGCAGTGAAGGCGCAGCCAACGATTCAGAATATTTTATCATGATGAGAGCCATGAAAGAAAACAGACTTATATAAAACGCTTGCATGGGCAACAAGTTCATACATCCCTTAGCCGAGTCGTACGTAAGCGACGAAAGCGACCGGCAGCGCACAACGGCTTCAGACAGCAAAACACAGCCGCAGTTGTGGTTACGCAAGTGTCCCAGGTGAGTTACATCCGTCGCGCTGCCTCTCCTCTGTTACAACTTGCGACGTTTGAATTCAAACGTGTCTGACCTCGTCGCTGCAGTTCGCGCGGTAGTGAGAGGGACACACTGCAGCGGACTTGCCTGCTGTTAGGAAATACTTATCACCCGAATTTAAGAAAACTGTTCGGTGAAAAAATTTGATTCTTCCGCCTCTTACAGCTCGATATCTGCGCTCGATGAAGAACTGAATTCGTTTTCGTTATTAGTCATAGTGAGTTGCACGAAACTAAGTAAATGACTAGACGAACTTTTTAAAATTTTGCAGAGATAAAATCGCATTGCGTAGACTATTCGTATAGTTCATTTTACGCTATACATTATTCATATGAAACGTACCCAAAATATCAAAATTACATTAAAATTGAGAGTGGAATGATATCTACTTTCCTTCTTAAGATATTATTGTTGTATCAGTGGGCGAGTCGCTCATGGCGCTTCCGTAAAAATCACCGTATTTCATAAACGGTTCAAAGCTCAGTGCAATGCACGTCACTAGATTTTGTTATGTATAAAAAAACTGATTTTATTTACGATAATTGGCATGTCTATGGATGGGAGAAGTAAGTAAAAATTTTCAATTCGGATGAATGACTGTCAAAGTTTATCTTTATAATCAAGAGTATTACTGAATATAACAATAGTACAAAATGAACTGTTGCAAATTACATATGTGCACAGAAATAAATAATAATAATTTTTGCTTTTACCTTATATTATTCCATTAGAACTACTGACGGCCTTGGGAGAGCCAGTCCTGACAAAACTCTACCATCTGGTGAGCAAGATGTACGAGACAGGCGAAATACCCTTAGACTTCAAGAACAATATAACAATTCCAATCCCAAAGAAAGCAGGTGTGGACACATGTGAAAATTACCGAACTATCAGTTTAATAAGTTACAGCTGCAAAATACTAACACAAATCATTTACAGACGAATGGAAAAACTGGTAGAAGCCGACCTCGGGGAAGATCAGTTTGGATTCTGTAGAAATATTGGAACACATGAGGCAATACTGACCTTACGACTTATCTTAGAAGAAAGATTAAGGAAAGGCAAACCTACGTTTCTAGCATTTGTAGACTTAGAGAAAGCTTTTGACAATGTTGACTGGAATACTCTCTTTCAAATTCTAAAGGTGGAAAGGGTAAAATACAGGAAGCGAAAGGCTATTTACAATTTGTACAGAAACCAGAAGGCAGTTATAAGAGTCTGTAGGGAAGCAGCCTACTCACGCTGTAGTAAATTCACATCAGTTTCCATTGTGTGCCAGCCAGTCTACTGTAACTAGCTCTGACGTCATAAATGTTGCGCAATACCTTAAAAATCAAGCAAATGACCTAAAACTTTTCTAGCATGTCAGGAATAATACTAAATTAATGTGTGATAAATATCAGTTCGATAACTTCAGCCATTTTCGAAATTTGGACGTTTTTCTGAAAAAATCATTGGCGCAACAGAAAAGAGCTAGAGACTTCAAAATTTATATTTAGATTCATCTTTCATAATGATTTAATAAAAACAGTACTTTGGATTTCACAAATTAATATTTTAGTGGAAATTCATGATTTTCTGGTTTTCGTCTCAAAACTGAAGGAAGCAAGATAGATTAAGTAGGCTAATAAATAAGGCTAGGATGTTTAGATTTAAATAGGCTGGAGGTCCGCTATGACTATGAAGATGTGTGAAGTTTCTTTTTAATACCTATAAAATTATAGCGATAGCGGATCTCAAAAGGGCCAGTTCAGAGCTCATCTACTGCGTGCAGTGTAATTTAATTAATTCTCTCGCCCAAAATATTTAACTTAGCCACGTCAAAATTTTATTATCAATACTTACCTGCGTGCTGAATGCACGTTTAAATTAAGAGCTTCATCGGCCATCAGCAAAAGAAGCTATAAATTATTATGTAACTTGAAGTGGTGCGTTACTAGCCCAGCGGCTAGTCGGGAGAGCCGAAAAGATCAGGCGTTCCCTTAGCCGTCCGCACCGCTGCTTTATATATAAGAACGCTGCGCGAGGAAAGATGGCCCCAGTTCTCTCCAGACGCTGAATGACACGCCATCTGTGTCGGGAGCCGCGTCGCATCAGTGTCACTGCTACAAACGGCCTCGGGTGCCGTATTAAGTTACTAGAGATACGCGGAACCATGAAAACATTTCAAGTGAAGTGTTAATTCTGGGATGATTTTCATTATCTAGCTTCAGTTTGCGTATTGTCGTATTTTCACGTGCCATCGCAGGACAGACATTCTACCAAATATTTAGCGTGGCGTTTGATGAAATATTTTCATCAAATTATGGCGAGCATTCTTTTTAAGATTTAATTCGGACATTTATAGTTGCATCAGCGCATTAGACTCTGAACTGCTCTGTTAGTTAGGTTGTGGTTTTTATCAGTGAATTTCAGAATATACCTAACTATTTTGGAAAACCGTTTTTGATTAAAAATCCCGGACAATCTCCTAATTCCTCAGAGCTATAAGCTGCAGCTATAATAACATTCTCAGATAAAGTGGGCACTAGGATCTCTAATTACTGGTTCCATGTTTTATTAAATCACTTTCTGGGTGCCAAAAAGTAAATAGAGAGCCAGTGTTGAGAACGGCGAAAGACAGCATTAACAACATTCTAAAAGCCAGAAACTGATTCAACATGCAAGCATTTATACAGCAATTAGATTAAATTTATTTCAAACTTATCCGCCGCCCCACATATGGTGCATCGGCCGGGAAATCAAGTAAGTGAAAGTGATTTTTGACTATTCGGATTCGCGAGTGAAATGCGACACGCAACTGAGTATAGAACAGTGAATGTGTTACGTGTGCATGTGGACGACGCAATTGGATTAACAACGCATCTGGATTGACGGAGCTGGCACTGAGTCTAGCGGTGCTGACGGCATCGCGAGAAGCCAATCTCGCCGCACCGCAGTCGTCCGCTGGAGCAGCCGGCGCAGAGCCTGCAATTGCGGGCCACGCAAACACACAACAGCCGTCGGAGAGCCGTCTGCAGTTCAACGTGCCACGTCGCATCAGGAATCCTGGTATGCCGCGCCGGCAACGCCATACGTCGTGCAGAAGGAACTAAGTTAAGTGAAAAGCTGTTAAAAATTTTACTAACCTGCACTAAAAGACTGTCGGCGATGGAACCGTCAAAAGAAGCTGAGGTTAAACTTAAATCAGAACCCATGTCTGTTGAGGGAACTGTAAATCCAGACAACGGTTCAAGTGTAAATATGCATGAAAGTAGTAAGGTTAAAGTGAAATATGAAGTATTGTCTCCTGACAGTAGTGTGCGAAGGGGCAATGATTCAATAATAGAGACCCCTGTAGTAAAGCGGAAAGTAGAAATGGTAAATTTATTGGATGATAGTTTCTCTGATGAATTAAAAACGAAACAGTCATCAGAGATGGTAGAGTTTAAGAAGGAGAAGTTAGAGATGATTAATCAATCAGAAGTTTCATTTAATTTTGATGATTCGGGTATTGGAGCTAGTTTTTTGTCACCTGAGTGTGATAAAAAGCCAGCCAGTGAGCAACCCAAAGATGCTGGGGCTGTTGATCTAAATGTTATATTACAAGCAATAGCTGCCAGTCAAACAAATTTTAATATGCGGTTTGAGGCAATGGACAATAAATTAGAATCCAATAATGCTGAATTAAAATCTAATATAATTGAGGTAAATAACAGGATTGTGGCCAGTCAAACTAATTTTAATAAACGATTGGAGGTAATGGACGATACCTTCAAGGCTGGTTGCAATAAGTTGAAAGAGTATCTAGACAGTTTGAATTGTAAAATTGATTACAATCATGAGGATATTAAGAAAAAGGTTGCTCAACAATTTTCTGAAATATATAAGACAATAGAATCCGAAGTTGCTGAGGTTCACAAAGACTTCCAAATGGAAGATGCGAAGCTGGAGCACAAGTTAACAGAAAAGATCGAGGCAGAGTCTGAACTGTGCTCAGACAGATTTAAAGATGTTAATATAAAAGTAAACATATGTCAAGCAGACATAGATGCAATCAAAACTGATACTACTCATATTGTGCAAAGAGTAGATAATGTTGAAATGAAAGTAGAAAATATTAGTACTAACATTGCTAACATTGAGAGTAAAGTAGCTTCAGTAACTTCTGGTAATGGTAGTATACAACAAGTTGTAGCTGCAAACGCCGCTTTTATCGGGTGTCAGCAGTTCTTGCGGTTCGATCCAGATAAAAATATCCATCCGCTAGATTTCTGGAACGATTTTGAAGATGTGATTCCACCGACTTGGTCTGAACGAGAGAAAATCTCATTTATTAAAAGCCATTTAGCAGGTGACGCCATGCGTTGGTCAGCTGATGTTATGTTAAAGTGTAAAACATTAGCGGAGTTTAAAACAGCTTTCATTAATGAGTATTGGTCTAGCAATAAGCAAAATGAAGTATTGAGAGAATTTTGGAGTGGAAAACGCTTCAATGCAGGCAAGGAATCAATTAAAGAGTTTGCTAGGTCATGGATTTCACGTTTGTCACATTTGGCGGAAAAGCTAAAACCAGAAATGATTATACTAGGTCTTGAAGCCAAACTGCCATGGTACTGGCAAACTAGAATTATATCAGCCCCTAGAGACAATCTTGATCGTTTCATTGAATATTTGGAACGTGTAGAACGTGTTGCTGCCAATGAGGAGCAAGCACGTAATAACAGAAATCCCAATAACAATAATAGTAATTTTAGGAACGAGCAAAATTGCAATCTAAATATCAGAACAGTAGGTATTCGTAATCCTAAGAGAGGTAGGAATTGGGGAAATAATTATCAGAACCAACAATGGCGTCCTAGGGATAATAATTTTGTTCCAAACAGAAATATGCATGTAAACAACAGTACGGAAAGTAAGGCTATGCCAGCTAACTATAATGAAACTAAAGGAAACAGTAGTTTGCCGAGGCAGGAAAACTAGTTCCCGTCTATGAGGACACTGGCGCTCACCAGGCGGTTACTTTTCCTATGCCAGTAGTTAAGGGAATTGGTAAGACAGATGGGAATACTCAAACTGAACATGTGGATGAAGAGTCGGTAGCACCTAAGGATACAACAGAAATATTAGATCACTCACAGTATTTGATAGATACCGTGTTAGAGACGCTTTCTAAGTGGGAAGAGAAAGAGAAGGCGCAGCAGTGTAACGATAGGGACGAGCTACAAAATACTGAATTGTCAGGTGAAGAAGCAGAAGAAATTCATGCTTATATTTACGATGAGAATGATGTACTGTTATCTAAAGTGCCTGTGCAGGATGTTGATAATGTACTAGTAGATTTAGGACAGGAGATAAGTGGGAATGTAGAGGGTAGGCTGTTTGGGGTCGATGAACCCAGTAGCTGTGACCAGTTGTCACTTGAGAAGGAAACCGACGATAATGGTGAAAGTGGTTTAGCTGTAACTAGTATTATGCCCGGTCTGGAGGCGCAGAATCGCTCAGACTACAGTAATTTGGGTCATGTTCAGCAAACTAAATGTAATGAAGTTGTGCGGTGTTTCGATTTGAAATTAATAGATCGACTGGAAAAGGCAGCTGAAAATGTAATTCAGGAAACCCCTACACACTGTGACCTAAATATAATGAAGACAGATGTTGATCACTTTAGTTGGAGACAAATCAAAAAGGAACTATTAGATGAATTTGAGGAACCACCTGTACAACCTAGAATAAGCCACCCTATAATAATAGTGAATATGTTGGGTATCAATGTACGTTGTCTCTTAAACAGTGGAAGTGAGGTGAGTGCGATATCTCAGTCCTTCTTTGTAAAGACAAGCTTACAGTAATGAGGGTATCAGGACTAAAAATAATTGGTGCTACTGGCAAGGTGTCAAAAACGGTAAAGGAAGAAGCTTTACTGCCCTTTAACATTAATGGTAATTTAATTGATCATCCATGTTTAATTGTAAACAATCTTAGTACTGAGGTTTTAATTGGCATAGATTTCTTGTCAAAATATCAGAGTGTTGTTGACTTTGAAAGAAGCCAGTTAAAAATGGTCTTGCCAATAACCGGAGTAATTATAGTACCTTTTAGTGATAAACATGTAGTAACTGATCATGAAACTTGGGAGCTGCCTATACGAGTTCTGAAAAATAGGAGGTATTGGGACGAAGGTGTTAATCTTAATAACAGTAAGCTGAACATAGAAGAAGAAGAAGAAGAAGAAGAAGCAATTATTGTGGACAAAATAGAAGCTAAATTGCAGGAAATCGATAAGATTTCAGCCAATCAGAAGGAAGAACTGAGACAGGTTCTAAAAAGGCATCATAAGGTATTTTCAGATCGACGTGGCGTGGTCAAAGGTTATGAATGAATGCTGTAGGGAGGAGGTTGTTCTGTAACCTCTACACAGTGTGGCAGCTGTGCAGTCCCAGCTGTGTGAGATCTTCTTTCCCTTTCAGGTCTCACTCATTCTTCATCTTTCCTATCTACAAAAATTTCGACGTCTTCTTTCCAACACATAAAATTTTCTGTTATGGTTATCAAGCCAGCATTAAACCAATGAATGCTGTAGGGAGGAGGTTGTTCTGTAACCTCTACACAGTGTGGCAGCTGTGCAGTCCCAACTGTGTGAGATCTTCTTTCCTTTTCAGGTCTCACTCACTCTTCATCTTTTCTATCCACCTAAAATTTTTAACTCTTCTTTACAGCATTAAACCAATGAATGCTGTAGGGAGGAGGTAGTTCTGTAACCTCTACACAGTGTGGCAGCTGTGCAGTCGCAGCTGTGTGAGATCTCTTTCCATTTCAGGTCTCACTCATTCTTCATCTTTCCTATCCACAAACATTTCGACCTCTTCTTTCCAGATATGAAAATTTTCTGTCATGACTATCAAGCTATTAGTTCTGTAACCAGTCTGTTTACAGATTAGTGAAGAAAAATACCTAATGTGACAAACCTAATAGTGACAAACAATAGGGAAGTCTGACGTAATGAAGATACAAATGTATTTGAGTAACAATTATGTATAGTACCCTGGTAATGTAGTAACTACTAAGTGTTGTTTTATAGGAAATGGTCCACCAACAGTAACTTAAAAAGATGTATGAATTCATGTACAAGCAGGATCTGAAGTGGTAGTGAAACCTAGTGTATGCTGTAGAGCTAACTAATTAATAATAAAAGAGATTGCTTAGTGTTATGAAAAATATGCAGATAAGTTGTAAGGATAAACTCACCTGGTATAGCAAGGAAAGGCAGTGTAATAGAATTGAGCAGTGTTTGTGGTTGAGACGTGAAGGACACGTCCCTGAAGTATTTATAAGGTTGGAGCTGGCCATTATTTTAGCGTAGTGTGTGACAGGATACACCTACACGTATTGAGGTTATGAGTTGGAGGTGTGAATGCGACCATAGGTACCCTTATGTTAGATGAGACAGAGCAGCTCATGGTGTCCTATAGGTTTAAGGAATTTAGCATTACGCTCGTCCATAATTACTTGATGCACTTTAGTGGTAGGTCTGAGAGAGACTACCTGAGGTTTCAGCGTCCGATCGTGTGGAAATGGATTGCCACGTGAGCAAACTAATCAGCTCCAGTACACTATGAATATGAAATAAATGTGCTATCCTGTACTTTAAATATTAATACAGTGAGTTTTAAATAAGTACATACACTAGCAAAGTAAATAAATAACATACTGACAGAAGTGAAATATTATTTTAGCTCAGCATAAATACACTTCAAAGTAAGTAAGTACCTAATTGCAGATGTGGAACTGACAACAGCAGAGGACCAATAAGTGGATTTAGTAGTCAACTAAACGTAGTGTGTTTTGAACACTCACAACTGTACTATTACCAAAAGTTACATGTACAAAGAAGATGAGAAAAAAAACACTAATCATACTCATACTATCTCTAAGAATAAGGTAATCAAAGATGAGTCAGTTAAGTGCTTAAAATACAAATGTATCAGGAATGTACCGAGCATTGGTTCAGTGTTCCGGCCCAGAAATAAGAAATTCAGATTAAATATGATTTATGATTGTATGCCTTAGGAGCATAAATTTTCTCTAGTACGTGACCAACGGCGCTTTGAGTCATTTGTTTACCGATTTTATGACAGTTAAGTAACCGTGAGAGTAAAATTAAAAAGGTTCTGTTAACTTCGTTCCAGCAAAATATTGGAAGATAAAATGTATATATCCCCATTTCATTGTGATCCACCCATAGATATTAAGTGAACAGAGTCTGAGGCACTCTTTTTGTTTGTTCTACAGGACAAACCAGATAATGGCAGCCTGGTAGCTGCGTGAAAGTGTGGAGTGACTTGGACACAACTCACAGTGACCCCTCCCCTTTCCCCCATGTAATTTAGAGAGAACGTGAAGGACGCACACCATAGCAACTTCCCCTCCTCTACCCTTGTGAATGGAAGTGTAGGACGCCAGCCAAAGCGGCTACAACCACGTGTGTAAAAATTATTTGTGAACTTTTCTTTCAGGTTTAGAAAAGACTGCTAAGAGATATCCATCTGTTTATGTATCATGTTATTTTCTTTGAATTGGTGTATGTAAAAATGTATTTAATGTATTTAATGGATCTAAGATTTTCATAATTTTTCAATTTGTATGTGTTTGTTTGTCTAAGGCAATATGTATGCCAAAATATTTCATTGACTTTGCTTCAAATTTTGAGTAATGACATTGTTTAAAAGGCAGTGAACATGCCTACAATTTAAATCATTAATGTAGGTAATCAGTTTTCTTTAATGTTTCTACACGTTTATATTTCAGTTTTGATTTTTCATAGGGAGTTAAACTGTACTCTTGCTTCCCTTTTTGTAATTAAATTTTTTTCATTCATTAACATTCATAAACAAAAAATTTAAGTAGAGGGTGATGTAGGGAAGCAGCCTACTCACGCTGTAGTAAATTCACATCAGTTTCCATTGTGTGCCAGCCAGTATACTGTAACTAGCTCTGACATCATAAATGTTGCGCAATACCTTAAAAATCAAGCAAATGACCTAAAACTTTTCTAGCATGTCAGGAATAATACTAAATTAATGTGTGATAAATATCAGTTCGATAACTTCAGCCATTTTCGAAATTTGGACGTTTCTCTGAAAAAATCATTGGCGCAACAGAAAAGAGCTAGAGACTTCAAAATTTATATTTAGATTCATCTTTCGTAATTATTTAATAAAAACAGTACTTTGGATTTCACAAATTAAGATTTTAGTGGAAATTCATGATTTTCTGGTTTTCGTCTCAAAACTGAAGGAAGCAAGATAGATTAAGTAGGCTAATAAATAAGGCTAGGATGTTTAGATTTAAATAGGTTGGAGGTCCGCTATGACTATGAAGATGTGTGAAGTTTCTTTTTAATACCTATAAAATTATAGCGATAGCGGATCTCAAAAGGGCCAGTTCAGAGCTCATCTACTGCGTGCAGTGTAATTCAATTAATTCTCTCGCCCAAATTATTTAACCTAGCCATGTCAAAATTTTATTATCAATACTTACCTGCGTGCTGAATGCACGTTTACATTAAGAGCTTCATCGGCCATCAGCAAAAGAAGCTATAAATTATTATGTAACTTGAAGTGGTGCGTTACTAGCCCAGCGGCTAGTCGGGAGAGCCGAAAAGATCAGGCGTTCCCTTAGCCGTCCGCACCGCTGCTTTATATATAAGAACGCTGCGCGAGGAAAGATGGCCCCAGTTCTCTCCAGACGCTGAATGACACGCCATCTGTGTCGGGAGCCGCGTCGCATCAGTGTCACTGCTACAAACGGCCTCGGGTGCCGTATTAAGTTACTAGAGATACGCGGAACCATGAAAACATTTCAAGTGAAGTGTTAATTGTAGGATGATTTTCATTATCTAGCTTCAGTTTGCGTATTGTCGTATTTTCACGTGCCGTCGCGGGACAGACATTCTACCAAATATTTAGCGTGGCGTTTGATGAAATATTTTCATCAAATTATGGCGAGCATTCTTTTTAACATTTAATTCGGACATTTATAGTTGCATCAGCGCATTAGACTCTGAACTGCTCTGTTACTTAGGTTGTGGTTTTTATCAGTGAATTTCAGAATATACTCAACTATTTTGAAAAACCGTTTTTGATTAGAAATCCCGGACAATCTCCTAATTCCTCAGAGCTATAAGCTGCAGCTATAATAACATTCTCAGATAAAGTGGGCACTAGGATCTCCAATTACTGGTTCCATGTTTTATTAAATCACTTTCTGGGTGCCAAAAAGTAAATAGAGAGCCAGTGTTGAGAACGGCGAAAGACAGCATTAACAACATTCTAAAAGCCAGAAACTGATTCAACATGCAAGCATTTATACAGCAATTAGATTAAATTTATTTCAAACTTATCCGCCGCCCCACAAGTCGAGGGGCATGAAAGGGAAGCAGTGGTTGGGAAGGGGGTGAGACAGGGTTGTAGCCTCTCCCCGATGTTATTCAATCTGTATATTGAGCAAGCAGTAAAGGAAACAAAAGAAAAGTTTAGAGTAGGTATTAAAATCCAGGGAGAAGAAATAAAAACTTTGAGGTTCGCCGATGACATTGTAATTCTGTCAAAGACAGCAAAGGACTTGGAAGAGCAGTTGAACGGAATGGACAGTGTCTTGAAAGGAGGATATAAGATGAACATCAACAAAAGCAAAACAAGGATAATGGAATGTAGTCGAATTAAGTCGGGTGATGCTGAGGGAATTAGATTAGGAAATGAGACACTTAAAGTAGTAAAGGAGTTTTGCTATTTGGGGAGCAAAATAACTGATGATGGTCGAAGTAGAGAGGATATAAAATGTAGACTGGCAGTGGCAAGGAAAGCGTTTCTGAAGAAGAGATATTTGCTAACATCGAGTATAGATTTCAGTGTCAGGAAGTCGTTTCTGAAAGTATTTGTATGGAGTGTAGCCATGTATGGAGGTGAAACATGGACAATAAATAGTTTGGACAAGAAGAGAATAGAAGCTTTCGAAATGTGATGCTACAGAGGAATGTTGAAGATTAGATGGGTATAACACGTAACTAATGAGGAGGTATTGAATAGGATTGGGGAGAAGAGAAGTTTGTGGCACAACTTGACTAGAAGAAGGGATCGGTTGGTAGGACATGTCCTGAGGCATCAAGGGATCACAAATTTAGCATTGGAGGGCAGCGTGGAGGGTAAAAATTATAGAGGGAGACCAAGAGATGAATACACTAAGCAGATTCGAAAGGATGTAGGTTGCAGTAGGTACTGGGAGATGAAGGAGCCTGCACAGGATAAATTGGCATGGAGAGCTGCATTAAACCAGTCTCAGGACTGAAGGCCACAACAACAACCTTATGTTATATCGCTTAGGCACCGTCATCGTTCTCCACGACCAGCCCTTGGTAATTCCATACAGGATATAAGTGCTCTCCGTGAGCTAACAACTCGACAACTGCTCTCTAAGAAAGACCTGACCCAACCACCCGACTGCGAGCTATTACCACTACTGAAACTTCCTGGCAGATTAAATTTGTGTGCCGGACCGAGATTCGAACTCGGGACCTTTGCCTTTGCGGGCAAGTGCTCTACCAACTGAGCTACCCAAGCACGACTCACGACCCGTCCTCAAAGCTTCACTTCTGCCGGTACCTCGTCTCTTACCTTCCAAACTTTACAGAAGCTCTCCTGCGAACCTCGGAGAACTAGCACTCCTGAAATAAAGGATGTTGCGGTGACATGGCTTAGCCACAGCCTGGGGGATGTTTCCAGAATGAGATTTTCACTCTGCAGCGGAGTGTGCGCTGATATGAAACTTCCTGGCAGATTAAAACTGTGTGCCGGACCGAGACTCGAACTCGGGACCTTTGCCTTCTATTATATTACTACTACTACTACTGCCGACACTGCTCTCTGGTCTGTGATTCTACTGTAGCTTACATATTGCAGGCAGTGTGTGAGCTGTCCATCGAAGTTACATCTGCTCGAGTGCACTAGCAATAAATTCCTTAGTCATGGACCTCTTACACGGTCACACCAATATCCAAGAAATGTAGTAGCAGTAATCCACTAATTTACTGGCCCATATCATCAACGTCGACATGCAGCAGGATTTTGGAACATATATTGTGTTCGAACATTATGAATTATCTCGAAGAAAGGGGTCTATTGACACACAGTGAAAATGGGTTTAGAAAACATAGTTCTTGTGAAACATAATTAGCTCTTTATTCGCATGAACTGTTGAGTGCTATTGACAAGGGATTCCAGATCGATTCCGCATTTCTGGATTTCCGGAAGGCTTTTACCACTATACCACACAAGCGGCTTGTAGTGAAATTGCGTGCTTATGGAATATCGTCTCATTATGTGACTGGATTTGTGATTTCCTGTCAGAGAGATCACAGTTCGTAGTAACTGACGGAAAGTCATCGAGTAAAACAGAAGTGATTCCTGGCGATCCCCAAGGTATTGTTATAGGCCCTTTGCTGTTCCTTACGTACATAAACGATTTGGGAGACAATCTGAGCAGCCGTTTTCGGTTGTTTGCAGATGAAGCTGTCGTTTATCGACTAATAAAGTCATCAGAAGATCAAAACAAACTGCAAAACGATTTAGAAAAAATATCTGAATGGTGTGAAAAGTGGCAGTTGACCCTGAATAACGAAAAGCGTGAGTTCATCCACATGAGTGCTAACAGAAACTCGTTAAACTTTGGTTACACGATAAATCAGTATAACCTAAAAGACGTAAATTCAACTGATTACCTAGTTATTACAATTATGAACACACAGAAAATGTTGTGGGGAAGGCTAACTGAAGACTGTGTTTTATTGGCACGACTCTTCGAAAATGTAACAGACCTACTAAAGAGACTGCCTACACTACGCTTGTCCGTTCTCTTTCAGAATACTGCTGCGCAGTGTGGGATCCTTACCAGAGAGGACTGACGGAGGATGTCGAGAAAGTTCAAAGGAAGGCAGCACGTTTTGTACTATCGCGAAATATGTGAGAGAGTGTCACAGAAACGATACAGGATTTGGGCTGGAAATCGTTAAAGGAAAGGCGTTTTTCGGTGCGACGGAGTCTTCTCACAAAATTCCGATCACCAACTTTCTCCTCCGAATGCGAAAATATTTTGTTGACACCGATCTGTATAGGCAGAAACGATCACCACGATAAAATAAGGGAAATCAGAGCTCGTACGAAAAGATACCGGGGTTCGTTCTTTCCGCGCGCTATACGAATTGGAATAATAGAAAATAGTGAAGGTGGTTCGATGAACCCTCTTCCAGGCACTTAAATGTGATTTGCAGAGTATCCATGCAGATGTAGATGTAGAAAGAACGCGCTCAACTAGTCGGGCACGAGCAGTCACGCTCGGCGCACGGGAACGGTACATTTCCGGACATGGGTTCCATTTCATAATATTATCCACTCAACCCCTCTACAAGTCCTAAAAGTTTGTAAGGAGAATTTTAGTACAAGTGATCGTGATACTGTTTTCGACCGTTTTCACTCGTTCAGGGACACTAGTGGAATCCTGAATAAGATTTCAACAGACGGATCGAAACTATGAGCAGGAAATGAGTTTGCTGTTTGTTATTCGCTTGTAGCTGATACAGCGA
This sequence comes from Schistocerca serialis cubense, assembly GCF_023864345.2. Taxonomy (NCBI): domain Eukaryota; kingdom Metazoa; phylum Arthropoda; class Insecta; order Orthoptera; family Acrididae; genus Schistocerca; species Schistocerca serialis. The sequence continues at coordinate 292,903,041 of NC_064641.1, forward strand.
TGATGATGGAATAGTGTTTGCTCAATAATTAGGAGTAAGACTGATCCATCACATACACGCTGCTAAGTAACATTAATATTACCAGTTGTCAAAAGGCTAAACAACAAGCTTTTGCAGCATGGACAGATACGAAACGCGCAGAAAGAGTGACAGCGATGTTCTGAAAGATAGCGACGGAGATGTGGAACCATTACGACTCTGGTGCTGTGGCCACCTGCGCTGGGATTTTCGTTTGAGGATCCATGCTGCGAACAGTCCTATCGTTGTCCTCACACTGATTTTCGGGGGATTTAAATCCGTGAGGTTTGGTGGCCAGTAGAGTACGGTAAATTCATCCCGGCGCTCCTCGCTAAAGTTTTGTGTTTGTAAAGAAATATTTCCCAGTCTATATCTTGTGCATTATGTTGCGTTAGCGATCGGGAGGCTACTGCTGTGTGCTTGATACCGAGAAGTACAGCGAAAATGGTATAATACTGTAGCGAAAATATGGTTGTTCTTGTAATCGACGAGACTGCAGATGTCTGTAGAAATGCGAGCAAGAAAGTGGAAACAGTAAGGCGTTTGTGCCGAGGCGAGACGAGCCTCTCCTTGCACATCAGTTCTGAGAGAGTGACTTCGGTTCGCTGATATAAAGGGGATGATTTGGTATGGTGGGGGATATGAATTGCATGTTTACTAGATCGAGACAGTAATCGTGTTCGTTGGTTAGAGATCGGTTTGATGCTCCAATATTCTTGCGAGTATATTGTGTATTTGATGACCCGTAGACAAGTTTGCGATGTTTAGTTGTAGGTGCAAAATGGAGATCAGTGTAAAATACGAGGGCCGTTCAGAAAGTAACCTCCGGTTGATTTAAAAAAATACACCAAGTTAAATAAAAATATTTTAATATATACATCTTACAACTACATCTTTGCACTATTTTTCTACATAGTCTCCATAGCGATTGAGGCACTTATCGTATCTCTTCACAAGCTTTGAAATTCCTTCTGCATAAAAATCACCCGCTTGTGCCTGGAGCCAGCCTGTGACCGCATCTTCGAGCTCTTCGTCGTCATCAAACCGCTGTGACCCGAGCCATTTCTTCAAATGCATGAAGAGGTGATAATCACTTGGCGCCAGGTCTGGGCTGTAAGGTGGATGGTTGATAACGTCCCACTTGAAGGACTCAAGAAGGGCCGTTGTTCTGCGAGCAGAGTGAGGACGGGCGTTATCGTGCAAAAAAACGATACCGGAAGTCAGCATACCATGGCGTTTGTTCTGTATAGCCCGTCGTAACTTTTTTATTGTTTCACAGTACACGTCTTGATTAATGGTCGTACCACGTTCCATGAATTCAACCAACAACACCCCTTTGGCATCCCAAAACACCGTTGCCATCAGTTTTCTGGCAGAAAAATCTTGCGAGGCTTTTTTTGGTTTGGTAGGCGAATTTGAATGTGCCCACATCTTTGATTGTTCTTTTGTCTCAGGGTTCACGTACTTAATCCAGGTTTCGTCACCGGTCACGATTCTGTTTAACAATGGTTCTCCTTTGTCCTCGTAACATGACAGAAAGTCTAATGCAGAGGCCATTCTTTGAGTTTTGTGCTGTTCGGTAAGAATTTTGGGCACCCATCGTGCACAGAACTTACGGTAACCCAATCTTGCTGTCACTATCTCGTACAAGAGAGTCTTAGAAATCTGTGGAAAACCAGTAGACGACTCCGACATTGAGAAACGTTGATTTTCACGAACTTTTGCATCAACTGTCTGAACGAGTTCGTCAGTCACCAATGATGGTCTACCACTCCTCTCTTCATCATGAACGTTTTCTCGTCCACTTTTAAATAAACGTACCCATTCACGGACAACTCCTTCACTCATAACTCTTGGTCCGTACACGGCACAAAGCTCACGATGAATAGCTGCTGCAGAATATCCTTTGGCGGTAAAAAACCTTATGACAGCACGCACTTCACATTTGGCAGGGTTTTCTATTGCAGCACACATTTCAAACTGCCACAAAAACTAAACTAGCGCAGGTACGACGTTCACTCGACCACAGCTTGATGCCGACTGACATGTTGAGTGCGTGAACGCACAGATGGCGTCGCTACTCCCCCCACAACCCGCACTGTGACCAATCGGAGGTTACTTTCTGAACCGCCCTCGTAGTTTATCACCACTGGGTGTAGCGTTTGTAGAATGAAAGAACAGGTTGGGGTTGTATAGATTGAGGGAACTGTTGGTGCAGTTTAGCAATCTTTGCAAAATACGACAGAAAGCCCAAGAAATAAAATGCTCGATCGATTGTGGTGGGATATAGGAGCTGTGAGAACATTTGCGTATGTTGAGAACAGGAAGGCTATCACGTTATGCCCAGGAGGAAGACTGGATTCAGCGATATTTTGATAAACAGATTCTGTTAGGGCAGGAATTTTGGAGCATACAAGCTAACACAATAAGAAAGCGAGTGTTAACTATTTCTGGGGGGGGGGGGGGGGGGTTGCTATGGAATTTAGTAGACTTGGTTATTATTTTGGATAGCAATGTGAGTTGAGTACAAGATTGATAACGTTGCTACATGCATTTTCGATGGTGTGTACCTACTCGCGATGAAGCTTGAGTCAAACGTGACATATGTTCCGTTAGAATCGCTAAGGAGAAAGCAGGTTCTGCTACTGTGGAGCGAAATTCTGCAGCGTCTTCGCCGGACCGCACTTAGAGTGAGGGTATAGTGGAACGCAGAACGCGCGCGGCTCTGCTTGGATAGTGAGCGCTCGTAAATAAACGCCCGGTCAGTAACGGCACCTACATACAACTCTGGCTTGCGTTCGGCGGCAGCTCGCGCTTGCGCTCCAGCCTTATCTCGTCAGCACATGTGTGTTGGTGAACACGCGTTTGGATGGGAATTTCTCAGGTGTTACATTTGAATGGGGGTCCCGCTACCTCATGCTTGTGGAAGGGGCAGTGCACGGTTTGACATCTGAGGGATGCATCCCTCCTGTGTACTCTAACGGACGGGGGGCGGGTCTGTAAGCTGTGATATGCGCTATTTGGGCAGTTTACGAGTACTTAGCGTGTCTACACATCACTGTGCTGTATTATTTATGAGCAGTTTGCAGGTCTATACTGAAATTATTTCGGAAAATTAGGAGTTGTTTGCATATCTGCAGACTGTGTATTGTGACCCCAAGCATAACAAGGCGAGTGTTTTGCATCAGTGTGATAAATACATTCGATCCCTAAAGAAAATGTTTCAAGCTAAATAAAGTGCACTCCTGCTTTACTGCCCCCAGCAGCCCAGAGCAGGCTGAGTCGTTTTCCCTCACCATCTTGGTTTACATCACAAAATGGACGACAGCGTTCTCTGCTAGTGGTACTGAGTACTAGACCTCGTGGAGAACACACGGTTTGCCGCCATCATGGATAACTGTACTTTCGTCATGAGTTGGTGTCACTGTTGCGTCCTCTGGGGGCGACGAAATGTACTAAGACAGTTGGGGTCTGGAGCTCTTGGTGAATCCACTAGGTGGCGCCATCTTAGATTACGGTACTTGCGTCACTACAGCGTCCTCTAGTGGCATCGATGTGGACTAAGTCAGTTGGGATAAGGACTCAGCGGCGAATACACTTGGTGGTGGTGCTGCCTCTAATTGTTTAAATAAAGGCTGGTGTATGATTTCGACATTTGACGATTAGCGAGCAGAGTCTTTTACATGAATTATTATATTGACAATTCACGAGTTGTTTGGCTATGTCTACGTACATGCTCTGCATTGTAAATGAGTGTTTTGCATGTCTATAGGTTGAGCAAAGTGTTATTTTTGACGGTTTACAATTAGCAAGAGGGTGTGTAGAACTTTATACATGAGTTATGTAGGAGTAGTTTGCAGGTCTGTATGCTGTGGGGGCGTGTCAGAGCGTGTGTTCTGTGATACATATGCTCCATCCCTAAATAAATTGCTCCCAAATCCTTCCTCTCTCCATCAGCCTAGTGCGGGATGAGTCCTTTTACCACCCACCCATAGGAAGAGGTGGCTTTCTGGCGACTTAGGATAGTGGAGGTGGTGAGCTTCGTTTGCAGCAATTTTCTTATGTTAGTAGCGAAAACGGAAGTGAGCTTTCTTTACTGGCAGAATTCAAACTCGGTGACGGTTCCTAGGAAGAGGTGGCGGTCTGGTCCTTGAAAAGTATTTGATAATAGGTAGTTGAAAGTATAGTGAAGACGTTTTCATACCTATATGAAACAGTAAATTGAATTGAAATTTCCTGGCTGATTAAAAATGTGTGGCCGACCGAGACTCGAACTCGGGACGTTGGCCTTTCGCGGGCAAGTGCTCTACCATCTGAGCTACCGAAGCACGACTCACGCCCGGTACTCACAGCTGTACTTCTGCCAGTATCTCGTCTCCTACCTTCCAAACTTTACAGAAGCTCTCCTGCGAACCTAGCAGAGCTAGCACTCCTGAAAGAAAGGATATTGCGGAGCCATGGCTTAGCCACAGCCTGGGGGATGTTTCCAGAATGAGATTTTCACTCTGCAGCGGAGAGTGCGCTGATATGAAACTTCCTGGCAGATTAAAACTGTGTGCCCGACCGAGACTCGAACTCGGGACCTTTGCCTTTCGCGGGCAAGTGCTCTACCATCTGAGCAAAAGAAGCACTACTCACGCCCGGTACTCACGACTTTAATTTGCCGGGAAGTTTCATATCAGCGCGCACTCCGCTGCAGACTGAAAATCTCATTCTGGAAACATCCCCCAGGCTGTAGCTCAGCCACGTCTCCGCAATATCCTTTCTTTCAGGAGTGCTAGTTCTGCTAGGTTCGCAGGAGAGCTTCTGTAAAGTTTGGAAGGTAGGAGACGAGATACTGGCAGAAGTAAAGCTGTGAGTACCGGGCGTGAGTCGTGCATCGGTAGCTCAGATGGTAGAGCACTTGCCCGCAAAAGGTAAAGGTCCCGAGTTCGAGTCTCGGTCGGGCACACAGTTTTAATTTGCCACAAGTTTCATATCAACGCACACTCCGCTGCAGAGTGAAAATCTCATTCTGGAAACATCCCCCAGGCTGTGGCTAAGCCATGTCTCCGCAATATCCTTTCTTTCAGGAGTGCTAGTTCTGCTAAGTTCGCAGGAGAGCTTCTGTAAAGTTTGGAAGGTAGGAGACGAGATACTGCCAGAAGTAAAGCTGTGAGTACCGGGCGTGAGTCGTGCTTCGGTAGCTTAGATGGTAGAGCACTTGCCTGCGAATGGCAAAGGTCCCGAGTTCGAGTCTCGGTCGGGCACACAGTTTTAATTTGCCAGGAAGTTTCATATCAGCGCACACTCCGCTGCAGAGTGAAAATCTCATTCCAATAAATTGAATTATTTAATGTGATTAAAATTGAAACTAATTAAGTACTTAGGTAATTGATAGGTTAGATGCGCAATGTGGGTGTTAGCATATTTACAGAAGACTATGTCCGGCGCGTGTATGGAGGTGGTGGCCAAGGGTGTGTGACGTAAGCAGTCAGACACCAGCGGGACGGTGGTGCGGCGTGTGTCCGGTTATAATGCGCACCGCGAGAGAGAGCAGACGATCTTGTGTCATCACGAGACGTCACGGGAGCGTCCTCTGGTGGTCACAATATGAACTAAGGTACTTGAGCCCTGGAGCTCGTGGTCGATACATTCGCTTGAAATTGGTTAAATAATAAAAACAAGTGCACTTTTTCCGTCATTTTCCTAGGTGTGACGCATTATCATGTTGGAATTTGAACTTCCCGCCATTTCCTTGGGCGGTGGGGGGTTAGATTAGTGGAGATAGCACAATTGACCTTCTTCCCCCCAAAAATCAAACTTCCCGCGGAAATCTGCCATCTTGGTTCAAAATGGTTCAAATGGCTCTGAGCACTTTGCTGACTTAGCTGCCGAGGTAATCAGTCCCCTAGAACATAGAACTACTTAAACCTAACTGACCTAAGGACATCACACACACCCATGCCTGAGGCAGGATTCGAACCTGCGACTGTAGCGGTCTCGCGGTTCCAGACTGTAGCACCTAGAACCGCTCGGCGACATCGGTCGACCTGACATCTTGGATGACGTCAGAGTGGCGCTCTCTGGTGGCACTATATCAACTAAGCCAGTTGGGCTCTAGAGCTTGTGGCAAACACACATGCTTGAAATTGTTACATAATAAAGATAAGTCCCTTTTTCCTGCTATTATCGTGCTGGAATTTGAACTTGCTGCTATTTTCTAGGGGGTTGGGGGTTAGGTTAGTAGACATAACCCATTTGGTGTATTTTCGTGGTGTGACGAATTATCCTGCTGGAATTTGAATTTCCCGCCAATTTCTTTTCTGGAGGGTTAAGTTAGTGGAGGTAGCCAAACTGACCTATCTTCCCACCAAAATTCAAACTTCTCGCCAAAATCTGCCATCTTGGATGACGTCGTGTACTGTTGCCGAGTCTACAGGCCGCCATCTTGAATGACGTCATCGCAACCATCTTGAATAAATTTGGCAATGTGACGCCGCCCATACTTTGTCCCACTGCTCACGTTGCATTGTCCTCCTGGCAGTTACCATCATGCCGAAGACAGATAGCCTCCATGAAGGGGTTGATATGGTCCCCAAGGATAGATACATACTCGTGTTGATCTACTGTGCCTTCCAGAACGACAAAATCACCCAGAAAATGCCATGAAAACTTTCTGCTGACCACAGCACCCCATCCTTCGACCTGAAACTTTCCGATAATTGTTGCAAGGTATTTTCTCTCAGACGTTTCTCGACATACACGCCAATGGCCGTCTGTCGTCTGGAAAGGTCACTTGTTGGTGCTCATTCGACGTCCGCTTACAAATTTCAGCCTTCGTTGCCAATGAACAGCAGTCAGCACGAGTGCATGAAAAGGCGCTTGCAGTAGAGGACCACACGAAGCAACGTTCACTGAGCGCTCGCCAAGGCAACACTGTTGTTAACTCCTCGGTTCATGTGGGCGGGCGGTTAATCAACAGTTGCACACATCTTCACAGCCGACATTCAATCTTGGCATCTATGTCCCGTGTTGTACCACAGTTGTCTCGGCACTGGTTTTGGATAGCGCCATTTTGCTATGCATGGTGTGCTTAAATCACAGCGGCATGCAAACTATTTACAAACGTAGTTGTTTGGCACGAAAGAAAACGATCATCCAATTTTGGACGTCAACAAATTGCTCCATTTCGGCATTACAAAATCGTGTGCACTGTTTCCGCGTTCCCCCGATACTCTTTATATATACTGCAGTGCAAGTGTTGCCACCGGCCGTTTGTGAGAGACTATCGCACATTGACCTCGAACATAGGCGACGGTCACCTTAACGTGACTGGACAAGTGCAGTAATGAGAGGCAACTCAGCTGTAATAAGCTACAGAGTTAAGATGATCGATTGGGCGTTTAACGTTCAGAGAGGGAGAGAAATGTAAAGTTGTCCGCATGCAAAATAAACTTCAACTTGACCCTTGAGTCACTGGAACAGTCCTCAGGAAGTTCAGTTCACTCGCGAAGGAAGTAACTTATATAACCTTCGTTCGCCAGTGCTCCGTGGGATCCGTACCAGAAGGAAGCGGTAGAGGAAACAAACACGTTACAGTTGCATTAAGTAAACCCGAAAGCGTTACGATGCCCAGCCAGTTCTAGTTCTAGTAGCAGACGCTACAACTAAGGCGCCGTACATCACGGAGTGGTTTAATTTTAAAATTCCGGGAGGGTACGTTCCCACGGGAGTCAGCTAATGTATTGCTTCCTTCTATGTATACCTCACGAAAAGACGGTAAAGTAAAATTCGGCTGTTTCGCCCTCACACAGAGGTTTACAAGCTGCCGCTCTTCTCGTGAGCTATTGGCGATAGGAAAAGGGAATAAGAGACAGCAGTACACTAAGAACCATCCAGCGCACACCATATTGTGGTCAGCGAAGTATAGACGTTGATGTAAATGTAGATCCTATTGTAAAACTTCTCTTAATCGTTGTGATGTTAGAGTAAGTTTAATGAGGTATACTGATAAAGAAGTTCTGTTGTGTTTAAAACAATTAATTACTTAATTAATGAAATCTTCTCCGGCTTGCAGCCGCGTCAAGTAGTTAAAATCCCACGAGCTTTCACCCGAGCTTTCCTCGGCTGTTGTCAGGTAATAAATTATGACTGCCGTTTACACAGCCGCGCTGCTGACTGTGACGTCACTGGAGCTCTCTTCCTCGCTCTTCAACCTCGCGATGGCCAGGTCCCAAGCTGTGCCGAGTTGCAAACAGCTATCCTTGTTCCTTGTTGATGGTATTTCCGGATAAAAGTATCTGAAAACACCGTCAACAAGGACGATGGTGTGCAGCTCAGCACAGCACTGTTGCGCTCTCTTGGCAACTGCACGGTGTCGCATGATATCTTATCCCATACTATCACATGGTAGATAGTTTTATAAGTACACTTGAATCGAAAAGATAATCTAAAGATGAAAAAATTTTCCAAGAGTCGTGTCTTGTTAAGAACCTTTGGACATTCCAGTGCAAGCACCTAGAACCGGTACACGTTCAATTCATTGCCTAAATTTAGAAGCATCTGATGCTAAGGAATAGTACAGATAAAATAAACTTTTAACGCACACACACACTTTCTGCTTGTTGCAGCATTTCTTTCTGTCCTGTTAAGTTCTTTGGAGCTGGATAATAATATCAGTGTTTTGTTTGAGATAGAATACGTTCCTTCCTTTCATCGACTTCGTATTGGGACCGTTGAGGGGTTGCTTTTCGAGAGCAGAGCACTCCTCAGTTCTCGACCTGTTCGCTCTCATACCAAGTGCCATCGTAAATCAGACTATCTGAAATCGGTCGTGGCTGCTGCAGCGACTTGCCTCACCCTCTATCGTTATCGGAAGAAATACCACTTTGGAAGGAACTTTGAGGAAACAGGAACATCTCCCACAAACAGTATCAGAGGCGCATCAATACACAAATGAGATTTTACCAGATATATAGGTTCTTTTACAAAGTCTCGCTAAATTACCGGTATCCACTTGAGGCGTGGAGTGCAACTTCTTTTCGCTTAAATTAATAAAATCGTAACTTTATACGACAACGATGTAAGGCAAGTTTAACGGTTTGGCTACCCTGTATATTCGCCGAGATATATTTGGCAGCCACCAACCTGTCGAAGGCATCGAATAATTTGATTAAATGAGCAAAATAAAATTTTGTCTGCTTTTTAGTATTTTAGTGTTTACCTTGATAAAGCACCTTCCAAACCAAAATCCTGGATCCGCCACTGATACTATGATATTGATTACCGCAGTATCTACAGCGTCAGAGAACTTTAAACGCATATCATCATTCCGCAGTACTTCAGTATTCCTCTTTTTTGCACTCTGATTCTTTCGAACGATTCTCTTAAATTGCACTCTGTCTTCTCCTGGGTACGCCGTACAGTCTAATATCTGATCATCCTCCGTAAGTCACTAATATAGAACAATCACTAACATATTATAGGTACGTATTACCTTAATTTATCTGTACATTCGCAGATTGTATGAGAGTATATCGTGATGTGAAATACTGTATTGTTTTGAAAGATAGACTCCCCACTAGTTTTATATAATTTGTACATTGTAGATATGAATATGATCATTACTCACGGAAACTGGTCATCGTCGAAGGACTTTATATTGTTATCAAAGACTGGAATAATAAACATTTGTCACTGATATTGGTTGTACCTCTCCTAATAACCCCAGTGCGTCCGCTGTAGCTGCGTTATTACGTCAGCGTGTAAAACGCTTGCTGCCATCTCATCCTACAGTTGGCGAGTTTATTCGCGCAGTGTCGAATAGGGGCGTGTCTGACAGCATCTCAGTAGATTCCATATTTTTTTTATTTTATTTTAATAACTGTGATTTTGTGGCAAGAGTCTACCAGAGACCAGCTTCACTATATAATCAGGAGAGTCATAAGACGACCAGTGGACCACACTCAAAGCGCCGGTACCGTACTCGAAGTATAGAGTAAGACAACCTACCAGTGTTTTCTCCCCCACTTGCTAGCACGTAGCGTGTGGCAGGTGTTATCTGGATTTAGGATCTGCAGGGGAGAAAGTCGCTAATGCGATCTCATACTTTGCTTTGCTTCTACATAGGCTAGAAGGGCTATGTCGTCTGCGAGTATAATCATTGGCGTTTGTTCCCCTTGTGTTTCTATAACAGTTCTGAAACTTTCTTTCACTTTCTTTAGCTGAAAAACAGTGCTCCTAAGCTGCAACTCGGTCTTACATCATTCTTTACACGAACTGATGTCTCTAGTCTTTCCAATATAGTTACGTCCACTTGGATGTTATAGATTATACGTCGGCCTATGCACTTTACCCTTTATCTTCTATATCCACAGGGTGAGTCACTAACTATTGCCACCAAGAATAACTCCGAAAGTATGATAGGAGCTGAAACGTTTGTCGGACAAATGTTGCATGGGACAACGGGGACCATAATATAACGTTGGTTTCTTGTTGCTAGGTGGGGTCGCTTCAAAGATATGAAGGTCAACTCTTTTTTTTAATTGGTTGCTGTAGTTTGGTACTTATTTTCTGAAAGCGGGTACCGAAACGAATCCAATGATGTGTAACCGTAAGGTCTTTGAAGGTCAAGGAAGGTCACGAAGGTGGCATGAATGTCCGTTTACAGAAGGTGTTCGAACTTATGACCATTGGTATCAGTGCAGAGCTGCAATCTTTTTATCATGGATTGAGTGGTATTCCTTATCACATCGGCACTTATTGAAGCACATACTCTGACAGTTCTCTCTCGCATATCGTCAGACGAAGTTGGAACGTCTTTATAAACAGGGTCTTTTACAAATCCCCCCCCAAAAAAATCCAGAGGCTTCAAGTCCGGCGAACGAGCCTGCCACGACACGTCTCCTCCTCGTCCAATCCAACGATTTGGGAATTGTCTGTGCAACTCATTTCCAGCCTTCAGCGAAAAATGTTGCGGACACCCATCGTGTTGATACCACATTCTGTTTATTGTTTCTTCCAGTAACAGAGCTGATGTTTCTTGCAGGAATGTGGTGTACTTCTTGTCATGAAGATTTCCTTCCATGAAATAGAGGCCTATAATCCTGTCCTCTAGAGTCCCACACCATACATTCACCGACCACGGTTTTTGGTGTGCAACTTGCCGCAGCCGACACGGATTTTAAAGTTGCCCAATACTGCATGTTATGCAATTCAACATTTCCATGGTTAGTGAATGTGGACTCGTTAGTAAATAAAATCAAATTAATAAATGTGTCATAGCTCTGAATCTGAAGCTGAGATCAGCGGCAGAGTTCAAAGAGACGCGTACAATCCATACCAGTTGATTCTTGGTGGACACTGATATAGTAAGGATGATGTTCATGGCGATGCAGAACACGAGAAACACTACTCTGGCTCATGCCAGATTCCCTAGCGATTTTACGCGAACTAACACAAGTATCTCGAACCACAGTGGCAAGAGTACCAATTTCCGTTTACTCGTTAGTACCTTTCCTTTGTCGGACATGTTTCCGATGCGTTAAAGATCCAGTTGTTCTCAATTTATTATACACATATTTAAATGTACGCTGTGTAGAGCGAGTACGTTGAGGATATCTTTCAGCGTATAAGCCTCTAGCTCTCACTGAATGTCGTTGGCATTCACCGTAAATGAGAAGCATATCGACTTGTTGTGTGAAGGAATACATCATTCACATTCGCTTGATTCGACGATACTAGTCCTACCGTTCGTATTAGTGTTGTATTACGAAACAGTCAAATGATGTTTACATGCCAACCGCAAGTTAGATGGATAGCCGTATTAGTGTTGTATTGCGAAACAGTCAAATGATGTTCACATGCCAATGGCACGTTAGATGGATACGCCGTATTCGGCGAATATTTACTATTTGCACAATATACGAGAGAGAATTGTCAGAGTATGTGCTTCGATAAGTGCCGAAGTGAGAAGGAATACCGCTCAGTCCATGATAAGAAGATTGCAGCACTGCATTGATACTAATGGTCATCACTTCGAACACCTTCTGTAAATGGACTTTCATTCCGCCTTTGTGACCTTCGTTGACCTTCAACGACCTTACTGCTACACATCATTGGATTCGTCTCGATACCCACTATCAGAAAGTACGTACCAAACTATAGCATTCCATTTAAAAAAACAAAGTTGATCTTCATGTCTCTGACGCGATCCCACCTAGCAACGAAAAACCAACGGAATATTATGTCCCGCGTTGTCCCATACAATTTTGTCCCACAAACTTTTCAGATTCTATCACACTATCGGAGTTATTCTAGGTGGCAATAGTTATTGACTCACCCTGTACATCTAGGCTCTGCAAGCGAACTGGCGGTGAATCGTGAAGGCTCTCTGATCCCACTCTCTGATCCCCTGCTTCATTCGTGGATGGCGCATGGGAAAAATGATGGTAGGTTAAATCTCCGCATTAGCTACAATTACTTGAATTTTCTTGTTGTCGTCATTTCAAGAAACGTAGATGGGAGAAAGTAACATGTTGGCCGTCTCTTCGTAGAACGAACTCTCTCGGAAGTTCAACAGCAAACCTTTCCATGATACACAACCCATCTCTTGTAGTGCTTTCTGGTTATCTCCGCAAGGCTGTCGCAACAAACTAAACAATCTCGTGACGAAATGCGCCACCCTTTATTGGACATTACCTGTCTCTTATGTTAATCCAATCTGGGAAGGCTTCCATACTGATGAGCAGTACTCAATAATCGCTCGAACAACTGTTATGCAGGCAACTTTTTAAGTAAATGAATAACATTTTCTTAAGATTCTTCTCTCGAGTCTGTCTACCATTTTGACTGTTATGCAGGTAACTTTTTAAGTAAATGAATAACATTTTCTTAAGATTCTTCTCTCGAGTCTGTCTACCATTTGGTTTCATTACTTGTTTTATGTGTGTAGAGTCTTGAATCGCAAGGAAGAAGGGGGAGGATCAAATGCACACGTGGATTAACACCGTTCTATATTTACAGGAACTGGAAACATTTACTTAACTTGAATAGCGCCCATGTTTTGTGTTATAAGCTGATTAGTAATAGCTCTCTTGCAGAGCGCTGTAATGTCAATAACGGTAATCTTGCTATCACAAACTTTAGTTTCCCATTGCTATGTTCTTGTTGTGGTCTTCAGTCCAGAGACTGGTTTGTTGCAGCTCTCCATGCTACTCTATCCTGTGCAAGCTTCTTCATCTCCCTGTACCTATTACAACCTACATCCTTCTGAATCTGTTTATTGTATTCATCTCTTGGTCTCCCTCTACGATTTTCACCCTCCACGCTGCCCTCCAATACTAAATTGGTGATCCCTTGATGCCTCGGAATATGTACTACCAACCGATCCCTTCTTCTAGTCAAGTTGTGCCACAAATTTTTCTTCTCCCCAATTCTATTCAATACCTCCTCATCAGTTATATGATCTACCCGTTTCGAAAGCTTCTATTCTCTTCTTGTCTAAACTATTTATCGTCCATGGTTCACTTCCATACATGGCTACACTCCAAACAAATACTTTCCGAAACGACTTTCTGACACTTAAATCGATACGCGATGTTAACTAAATTCTCTTCTTCAGGAACGCTTTCCTTGCCATTGCCAGTCTACATTTTACATCCTCTCTACTTCGACAATCATGAGTTAGTTTGCTATCCAAACAGCAAAACCCATTTACTACTTTAACTGTCTGATTTCCTAATCTGATTCCCTCAGCATCACCCGATTTAATTCGACTACATTCCATTATCGTCGTTTTGCTTTTGTTAATGTTAATCTTATATCCTCTTCGAAATTTAGGGCGGACTTCAATGCGAGATGCCTATAGCAGTTTCCATAACGAAACGTTGTCTCAAAACCTGGCAAAAAATCCAAAGACATTCTGGTTGTATGTGAAGTATGTTAGCGGCAAGAAACAGTCAATGCCTTCTCTGCGCTATAGCAATGAAGATGCTATCGAAGACATTCCTGCCAAAGCAGAGTTACTAAACACAGTCTTCCGAAATGCCTTCACAAAAGAAGATGAACTAAATATTCCAGAATTTGAACCAAGAACAGCTGACAACGTGAGTAACGTAGAAGTAAATATCCTCGGAGTAGTGAAGCAACTTAAATCAATTAATAAAAGTAAGTCTTCTGTTCCAGACTGTATTCCAATTAGGTTCCTTTCGGAGTATGCTGATGTATTAGCTCCATACTTAACAACCATGTACAACCGTTCGCTCGACGAAAGATCCGTACCCAATCATAGGAAAGTTGCATAGGTCACACCAATATTCAAGAAAGGTAGTAGGAGTACGCCACTAAATTACAGGCCCATATGGTTAACGTTGATTTGTAGTAGGATTCTAGAACATATATTGTGTTCGAACATTATGAATTATCTCGAAGAAAACGGTCTAAACATGGGTTTAGAAAACATCGTTCTTGCGACACACAGCTAGCTCTTTATTCACATGAAGTGTCGAGTGCTATTGACAAGGCATTTCAAATCGATTCCGTATGGATTTCCGGAAGGCTATTGACACTGTACCACACAAGCGGCTAGTAGTGAAATTGCGTTCTTGTGTAATATCGTCTCAGTCATGTGACTGGATTTGTGATTTCATGTCAGAGAGGTCACAATTCGTAGTAATTGACGGAAAGTCATCGAGTAAAACAGAAGTGATTTCTGACGTTCCCCAAGGTAGCATAGGCCCTTTGCTGTTCCTTATCTACATAAACGATTTGGGAGACAATCTGAGCAGCCGTCTTCGGTTGTTTGCAAATGACGCTGTCGTTTATCGACTAATAAAGTAATCAGAAGATCAAAACAAACTGAAAAACGATTTAGAAAAAAATATCTGAATGGTGTGAAAAGTGGCATTTGACCCTGAATAACGAAAAGTGTGAGTTCATCCACATGAGTGCTAAAAGAAACTCGTTACACTTCGGTTACACGATAAATCAGTCTAATGTAAAAGCCGTAAATTCAACAAAATACCTAGGTATTACAATTACGAACAACTTAAATTGGAAGGAACACACAGTAAATGTTGTGTGGAAGGCTAACTAAAGACTGTGTTTTATTGGCACGACAAATGTATCAGACCTACTAAGGATATTGCCTACACTACGCTTGTCCGTCCTCTTTTAGAATACTGCTGCGCAGTATGGGATCCATACCAGAGAGGACTGACAGAGGAGGTCGAGAAAGTTCAAAGAAAGGCAGCACGTTTTGTATTATCACGAAATATGTGAGAGAGTGTCACAGAAATCGTTAAAAGCAAGGCGCTTTCCGTTGGGACCAACTTTCTCCTCCGAATGCGAAAATATTTTGTTGACACCGACCCACATATGGAGGAACGAGCACCACGGTAAAATAAGGGAAATCAGAGCTCGTAGAGAAACATATAGGTGTTCGTTTTTTCAACTATACGAGACTGGAATAACAGCGAATTGTGAAGGTGGTTCGATGAACCCTCTGCTAGGCACAAATGTGATTTGCAGAGTATCGATGTAGATGTAGATGTCCTTTCAAGACACTGTCCATTCCGTTCAGCTGCTTTTCCAGGTTCTTTGCTGTCTCTGAGAGAATTACAGTGTAATCGGCGAACCTCAAAGTTTTTATTTCTTCTCCATGGATTTTAATTCCTACTCCGAATTTTTCTTTTGTTTCCTTTACTGCTTGCGCAATATACAGTTTGAATAACATCAGGGATACGCTACAACCCTGTCTCACTCCCTTTCCAACCACTGTTTCCCTTTCATGCCTCTCGACTCCTATAAGTGCCATCTAGTTTCTGTACAAATTGTAAATAACCTTTCGCTCCCTGTATTTTCCCCTTGCCACCTTCAGAATTTGAAAGAGACTATTCACTGCTAGTGCAGTACAATTCTGGTTGAGGTACACTAGTCCCACTGTAGTCACTAATCTGGTCGCTATGTGGTATCATAGCCTGTGACAGACTAAACCCGCTCAGCAAGTAAACTGACAGAACCCAAACTGGATGACTGTATGAGAACCTCTTGTCAGTGGTGGCAACCTAAATACATGCTGTTGAGAGGACGTTGGCGGCATGTTGCGTGTGGGTGTGTCTCTGGCCTCTCTTGTGATAGGGGCGCTTGATCCAGCGCCTACTAAACCGAGCGAGGTGGCGCAGTGGTTAGTGTGTCGTCACCGGCAGACACCACACTTGCTAGGTGGTAGCTTTAAATCGGCCGCGGTCCATTAGTACATGTCGGACCCGCGTGTCGCCACTGTGTGATCACAGACCGAGCGCCACCACAAGGCAGGTCTCGAGATACGGACTAGCACTCGCCCCAGTTGTACGGACGACTTTGCTAGCGACTACACGGACGAAGCATAGCTCATTAGCCGAGCCAATAGTTAGAATAGCCTTCAGCTAAGTCAATGGCTACGACCTAGCAAGGCGCCATTAGTAACATTGCATGTATCTAAAGAGTCTCACTTGTATCGCCACAAGCTCCAGATGTACCAAAAAGGATGGATTAAAGTTAAGTATTCCAGCAGCTACGTACTTTTCTTTATAGCATTCATTACGTATCCTGTTTCAGACCTCACGCACCCTGCTTTGGCTTAGCGCGTGCCTTCCGGCTTCCTCTCATTGTGTCTAGGCTGTCTTGTCTAGACACAACAGTTAGCACACTGGATTCGCATTCGGGAGGACGACGGTTCAATCCCGCGTCCGGCCATCCTGATTTAGGTTTTCCGTGATTTCCCTAAATCGCTCCAGGCAAATACCGGGATGGTTCCTTTGAAAGGGCACGGTCGACTTCCTTTCCCATCCTTCCCTAATCCGATGAGACCGATGACCTCGATGTTTGGTCTCTTCCCTCCAAACAACCAACCAGCTCCTACTAATCGATCTTCACGCTTCATCTTTGCCGACTGGTGTGTTGGCGACAGCTTACACCAGCACAATGTGGTCATTCCATTTAAGGTCGCTCCCTATGGTTACTTCTAGACTAGACATTTTAATCTAGTTAGTTTCCAATAATTTGCACCAATAGTGTAATTGTGCAGTAGTGGATTTCATCTCCTTTGTGTGCACCATATGTTACATTTACGTTCAGGGTCAACCACCAGTCTGTACCTCCTTTCATCAGTCCTCTACAGGTCTTCCTGTAGTCCGCTACAGACTTCTAACGTAGCCTTCTTCGTATACACAAAGGCATAATATGCAAACAGCCCAATGGAGTTACGTTATCCACAATATCATTAATATCTATTGCAAACAGTACAGATCTTATCAGACTTCTTTTACATCTGTGGATTTTGTTCCAAGGATTCAAACTTATCTTCTCGAAGGCTTTCTCTAGGTCAATGAATTCTAGAGAGATATGCGGATTTTGCGTAAATTTTGCCTCAAGTTACAAGGCGCAGAATTAAAATTGCTTCCATGAAAGCTTGACATTCTGTCAAGTGAAGATGTACAGGGTGATCAGAAACAGTGTGAAAAACTTGTAATGATGTTGTAGTGTAAGTTGCGGTCACCACTTGCTCAAATGCGCATTACCATTTAAAATCTGCCTTCTCCAGGTGTGATAAATTTAATGTAGGTGAGCAGAAGCTACTTTTGTTCGGTATAAGGAAGCCAAAGGAGGAACTATTCGGCGACACTGTCTCCAGCAGACTACTTGAATTTGCATGCGCAATGACCGGAATGCCTAACTTTAATGCCAAGCAAAATGGGGACATCGCAGCTTATGGAATTCTTTAATACCAGTTAGGATGTTCAGAACACAGGAGAACCTAGTCCATATTTGGTCACTTTGGACTTATTCACTTTTAAGTATTATTTATGAATCTGCTTTCAGAGCATAAAAGACCCATGTACGGATACCGTGAATAACTGCTATAGGATTGGCAACTGCGTTGAGCATGGGGTGACGGTGGGGGGGGGGGGAGTACTCATTTGTTCACAACACGTCGGAAACTTGCACACTGTCACAGTTTCCATGCTCTTCGTTTCGTTGGTGTGTGAGATCTAATTAAAGCTGTCCGACGTTTATGAGTGATTCGTCTGAAGATACCGAAGATAACACATCAGAATGTCAACATTCTAGCTCAGGTACGCTAATAATTACTTTTTATTTGTAATAAGTGAGAATTAAGTAGCAAATTAATAACCAGACTGGGCTGCTAAGCTTACATGTATGATAACAATACTCAGTCGTGGTCGGCTCTCTTCGATCCCGTTGTACCAAAGTAATCGACCTCACCGTACCAAAGATCTTTGGGTAAGGTGGCTATCGAGCTTGGTCTCTGACGACAGGAGGGCAGTGCGGTCTGAGTCTTCCGCCAGGGGGAGGCTCTGACAGTCAGTACGGCTAGAGACTGCAACGCATGGGCAACCAGTGGCCGTTGGTGGTGGGGCACTACATGGATGTGCCGTCTTGAGAAGAAATTTTGTTTTCTACCATGCATGCCCTGATCAATCTGGAGTTGATTCGTTCTGACATAAGGACCATGTTAAACTTCGAGACTACAATTGTATCAGAGCGACTGCACGCCATTCGTTGTTACTGATGAGGAGCTGCGTTTTAAGACATCGAACAAAAAAAATGGTTCAAATGGCTCCGAGCACTATGGGACTCAACTGCTGAGGTTATTAGTCCCCTAGAACTTAGAACTAATTAAACCTAATTAACCTAACGACATCACAAACATCCATGCCCGAGGCAGGATTCGAACCTGCGACCGTAGCGGTCTTGCGGTTCCAGACTGCAGCGCCTTTAACCGCACGGCCACTTCGGCCGGCAGACATCGAACACTGTGTCCCCTGACATCTGGTTGACTCCTGGTCTTGCTCCGATTACAGCCACAAGCCGGTTCATGTGGTGGCGAAAGAAACTATTCGTATGTGTTCTGTCGAGAGTGATTTGCCTACAGTTATTTTCGCTTGAAAAGATATATCATTCGCAGAACATCCATACTGTAAAATACGTATCTCGTATTCGTCAGATGTTGTTTATTAGCTGTAATTCTGTCGAAAAAAGGAAGTACAATTTTTATCTTAAGGTTATGTAACTCTTTCGATTCAGAAGAGTTGTTTATTCTGCATTTTAATTCAGTTACTATAAATTTTGATTCAGTTAATATTCAGGTTAAGATACAAGAAGTTGAGTCATTTCTCCTTTTAGGTTAATTGTGCTATCAGCTAAGATTTGGTGTAAACAAACGTAAACTTATTGTAATCATTTTTTTTAATTT
The DNA here is from genome assembly GCF_023864345.2 of Schistocerca serialis cubense. Classification (NCBI taxonomy): domain Eukaryota; kingdom Metazoa; phylum Arthropoda; class Insecta; order Orthoptera; family Acrididae; genus Schistocerca; species Schistocerca serialis. The sequence continues at coordinate 292,922,296 of NC_064641.1, forward strand.
TGAGAAAGGCATGTAATTTTACCTGTTTTGTTATTATAACATGTCAAAATTTCTTGCGACATGTGTCTAGGTTAAAATAAATATCTTACGCGAATTTGAAATTTGTTTTCTGGGCTACCGAGCTTACCACTCCCGAGCTCTTGCTTACCTTCGGTTCAAATATTTTCTGGAACTTTCACAGTCATTGCATGCTATGTTAGCACATTTTTCATTTAATTCAGGAGTGAAACAGGAGTACTAACCAACGGCAGTGGAGTTGTGGGCAATAGTATACAACAATGGAGGGCATAAGTGTTCCATCTTAAGCCTTCATGCTAACACCCCCTGCTGCAAGTTGGAACGGCACAACAAACTTGAAGAAGAAGGGAGGAACGTGTTTTATTCCTTCTGAAAACTTAGTGATTGTTGTTGTTGTTGTGGTCTTCAGCCCAGAGACTGGTTTGATGCAGCTCTCCATGTTACTCTATCCTGTGCAAGCTTCTTCATCTCAAAGTACCCACTGCAACCTACATTCTTCTGAATCTCCTTACTGTTTTCACCTCTTGGTTTCCCAATACGATTATTACCCTCCACGCCGTCCTCAAATACTAAATTGGTGATAGCTTGATGCCTCAGAACATGTCCTACCAACTGATCCCTTCTTCAAGTCAAGTTGTGCCACAAATTTCTCTTCTCGCCAATTCTATTCAATAACTCCTCATTAGTTATGTGATCTACCCAGATAATCTGCAGCATTCTTCTGTAGCCCCACATTTCGAAAGCTTCTGTTCTCTTACTGTCCAAACTATTTATCGTCCACGTTTCACTTAAATACATGGCTACGCTCCATACAAATACTTTCAGGAACGACTTCCTGGTAGTTAAATCTATACTCATCTTCAGATACGCTTTCCTTGCCATTGCCAGTCGACATTTTATTTCCTCTCTACTTCGACCATCATCAGTTATTGTGCTCCCCAAATAGCAAAACTCATCTACTACTTTAAGTGTCTCATTTCCTATTCTGATCCCCTCAGCATCACCCGACTTAATTCGACTACATTGCACTATCCTCGCTTTGCTTTTGTTGATGTTTATCTTATATCCTCCTTTCAAGACTGTGTCCATTCCGTTCAACTACCCGTCCAGGTCCTTTGCTGTCTCTGACAGAATTACAATGTCATCGGTGAACTCAAAATATTTTCTTCTTCTCCATGGATTTTAATTCCTACTCCGAATTTTTCTTTTGTTTCCTTTACTGCTTGCTCAATATACAGATTGAATAACATCGGGGAGAGGCTACAGCCCTGTCTCAATCCCTTCCCAACCACTGCTTCCATTTCATGCCCCTCGAACCTTATAACTGTCATCTGGTTTCCGTACATATTATAAATAGCCTTTCGCTCCCTGAATTTTACCCCTGCTACCTTCAGAGTTTGAAGGAGAGTACTGCAGTCTACGTTGTCAAAAGCTTTCTCTAAGTTACAAATGCTAGAAACGTAGGTTTGCCTTTCCTTACGCTATCTTCTAAGATTAGTCACTGGTGCAAAATACTTCCCCGAGGTCGGCTTCTACCAGTTTTTCCATTCATCTGTAAAGAATGCGCTTTAGTATTTTGCAGCCGTGACTTATTAAACATATAGTTCGGTAATTTTCACATCTGTCAACACCTGCTTTCTTTCGGATTGGAATAATTATATTCTTCTTGAAGTCTGAGGGTATTTCGCGTGTCTCATACATCTTGCTCACCAGATGGTAGAGTTTTGTCATGGCTGGCTATCCCAAGGTTTTCAGTAGTTGTAATGGAATGTTGTCTACTCCCGGGGCCTTATTTCGACTTAGCTCTTTCAATGCTCTGTCAAACTCTTTACGCAGTATCATATCTCCCATTTCATCTTCACCTACATCCATTTCCATAATATTGTCCACAAGTACATCGCCCTTGTATAGACCCTCTATATACTCCTTCCACCTTTTTGCTTTCCCTTCTTTGCTTAGAACTGGGTTTCCATCTGAGCTCTTGATATTCATACAAGTGGTTCTCTTTTCTCCAAAGGTCTTTTTAATTCTCGTGTAGGCAGTATCTATCTTACCTCTAGTGAGATATGCCTCTACATCCTTATATGTGTCCTCTAGCCATCCCTGAGTGGCCATTTAGCACTTCCTGTCAATCTCATTTGTGAGACGTTTGTATTCCTTTTTGCCTGCTTCATTTAGCGCATTTTTATATTTTCTCCTTTCATCAATTAAATTCAATATTTCTTCTGTTACCCATGGATTTCTATTAGCCCTCGACTTTTTTACTACTTGATACTCTGCTGCATTCACTAGTTCATCCCTCAAAGCTACCCATTCTTCTTCTGCTGTATTTCTTTCCCCCAGTCTTGTCAGTCGTTTCCTAATGGTCTCCCTGAAACTCTCTACAACCTCTGCTTCTGTCAGTTTATCCAGTTCCCATCTCGTTAAAAACCTACCTTTTTGCAGTATCTTCAGTTCTCTTCTACAGTTCGAAATCAATAGATTGTGGTCCACATCTGACCATGGAAATGTCTTACAGTTTAAAAGCTGGTTCCTAAATCTCTGTCTTACCATTGTATAATCTGTCTGAAACCTTCCAGAATCTCCAGGCCTCTTCCATGTATACAACCTTCTTTCATGATTATTGAACCAAGTGTTAGCTATGATTAAGTTTTGCTCTGTGCAGAGTTCTACCAGGTTATTTCGTCTTTCATTTCTTATCGCCATTCCATATTCACCTACTACGTTTCCTTCTCTTCCATTTCCTACTATCGAATTCCAGTCACCCATGACTATTAAATTTTCGTCTCCATTCACTATCTGAATAATTTCTATTATCTCGTCATACGTTTCATCAATCTCTTCGTCATCTGCGGAGCTAGTTGGCATTCAAACTTGTACTACTGTGGTAGGTGGGCTTCGTATCTATCTTAGCCACAATAATTCGTTCACTATGCTGTTTGTAGTAGTTTACCCGCATTCCTATTTTCCTATTCATTATTAAACCTACTCCTGCATTACCCCTATTTGATTTTGTATTTATAACCCTGTATTCACCTGACCAGAAGTCTTGTTCCTCCTGCCACCGAACTTTACTAATTCCCACTATATCTAACATTAACTTATCCATTTCCCTTTGTAAATTTTCTAACCTACCGGCCGGATTAAGGGATCTGACATTCCACGTTCCGATCCGAAGATCGCCAGTTTTCTTTCTCCTGATAACGACGTCCTCCTGAGTAGTCCCCGCCCAGAGATCCGAATGGGGGACTATTTTACCTCCGGAATATTTTACCCAAGAGGACGCCATCATCATTAACCATACAGTAGAGCTGCATGCCCTCGGGAAAAATTACGGCTGTAGGTTCCCCTTGCTTTCAACCGATCGCAGTACCAGCACAGCAAGGCCGTTTTGGTTAGTGTTACAAGGCTAGATAAGTCAATCATCCAGACTGTTACGCCTGCAATTACTGAAAAGGCTGTTGCGCCTCTTTAGGAATCACGCGTTTGTCTGGCCTCTCAACGGACACCCCTCCGTTGTGGTTGCACCTACGGTACGGCTATTTGTACCGCTGAGGCACGCAAGCCTCCTCACCAACGGCAAGGTCCATGGTTCTTAGGGGGACTTAGTGATTACAACTGGCAAAATGTGTACCTTCGTAGAGTTGATCAGTCAGATCCGATTAAGAGGTCTTGGAAAAGAGTTGGTTTCAGAATTATTAAAGGCGTTAGCTTCAAATTGTTCTTAAGGATTGGGCCTAGATTGCTAAGGGTGTGTAACCTCTACACATAATAAAATAATTTTATATTCAGACTCTCGCACCTGCCAAAACAGGAACATAATAATGTCATTGTCTCACGAGAAGTTGCGTCAGAAATCAGCGTGAAGTCCCAACCATTGGCCACGAAGTCTTATTCTCAGGACATTCTTACTTATTTAATGATTTAGTTTAGTGGAGAAAGACAGTAACAAAACCTCACACATTTATACAAGTATACCAAATGATTACTCGGATATCGCTAAACAAGCAAAGGAAACTTCACCCACGGGATCTGATGTCACTGAAATGAAATTCTCATACTTCTTATCCAACAAAAGAAAATCGACCATGAGTGGGTTACATTATGAAGAAGAATCTCCTTTTACGACGATGTTTAAACAAACTCTGAGCCTCGATGTGCACTTTGGCGAAGTTGACTTAAGAAAGAACCCGACCGTCCCACAACATACTTTTGTAATATCCGGCAGGGTCCTCTTTATACCACTCGTCAAACAGTAACAAAAGCGAAGAAAAAGGACATGGAGGATTTACGTAGTACTTTCCGCCTGCACCACTATTTTCTCGAAAAGCAACGGTGTGACCCTTCCGTAAGAGCTTCCTCATCTTTGGAAGAGCAAGCGGATGAAAGTAAATACATTTTTCTTTGCATCTAAATTGCATAACTTCCTGTTTGGAACTATTTGTTACCAGCAGACATAGGGAACAAAACTCTAATCATATATTCAAAAAAAGCGTCTTCCCTCACTGTTTCTTTAATAAAACCGGAAGATTATAACAACGAGGAAGATACATGTTCAACAGATTCAGTCTACGAAAGACTCAAGTCCAAAATTTTGCTTTTATATTCAAGGCAGCAAGTAATAGTACTTACATTTATCCTTCTTCGATATGGAAATACAATATAAAAAATATCTTCTACCGTTCAAACATATTAAACTGCTGCAAACTCTCTCCAGTAATCAATTATTCAGCAAGAACTTTATGTAAATTTTTCTCAGAACTTTCTTACTGTGATTCCATTCCCTCGTACACTGTCGTAAGGTACAGATGGGATTGGTAAGCAGGCCACATGGACTGCTGTAGCCCAATTTTCGCGCCACGAGGATACAAAACTTTACTTTCACTACGCTAATTAAAACATAGCACTGATAACAACACAATGATTAGTTAGCATTTGCAAATTGCGGTGATCTACACCGATTACTGAGTTGTATAAAATCAATGAAAATAATTCGAAAAAATTTTAAAGGTAAAACAGCCTTAAGGCCCCAACTTTAAATTAAATAAAAAATTACTTTACAAAAATTTAACTTTAACATAATTGCAGATGTGAGCTCACTCGTTGTGAAATTAAGTCAATTATCAGGCCTTGTGAATATGAAAAATAACAATTTGTAAAAGCTATTAGGTTTCAAAAATATACGATAGCAAGATCTCATAAATAAATGAATTAAATATTATGGAAAACATTCGGCAATATGATGTTATGGTAGCCTGAAGGATCTACACAGCAATCAGCACATTCTCGATGTTCGGCGTTCACATCGGCCTCGTGTCTGAATTCCGCGCTCGAAAGCTCCAGTGACAGCAACAGGCAGGAGGACCTGCGCACACCAATAACGGCTTCTAGAACACATAAACCCAGAATTAGCACTCAGTTCACTAAAATACTAAAACCAACAGCCAAGCACTGGGTAGCGCCAAATGCTGGAAGAGGTGATAAACGTTACAGTGTGACAACCGCAGTTATTATTAAACCCATACTTGATTAAACTATCTCCAATGACGTGAAATTTCACTTGATAAATTTATAAACCACAACTAGCTCAAGGTGATAATGACCAGACGATCCGCACACAACTTTAAATACCAAAGAACCGTTTGACAGCACAAAATTGTTGCTATTGTACTTGACCAACAAGGAACAAATTTGCAATTCCGATGTAAATTAGTGGCTGAAGTTTCATACAGAGAATAAAATTTGATTCATAAAATTGACCACTTAACATATTAATAATAATAATAATAATGAAAGGAATCGCCGAATATCAGCCACACTTGAAATTCAAGGTAAATGTAACGGAACCAGGGCACAGCGCAGTTACATGGACTTCCAATACCAAGTATCCCGAACCAACGTCTAAGCGGTTTAAGGAATGAATAGCAAAACCCAAAGTGGCTACAAGGAGCAATCACAGCAAAGGTTCCACCACAAAATGACTCGCTATTTATAGTCCAGCAGCTCGCTGTTAACATGCACGCCACGGTAAACTCCCGCGCCCTCCTCAGGAATCGAGATGGACACGACTCTTAAACAGACCCTATGTTGAGCGGTGACTGCTTCCGCCCTCCAGTTACGCTCGGCACCAGACCCAGGCGCCGGAATGTGAACACTGTGCGTCCTCGCGGTACACCAAGCGCCGAGTGACCACTCGCGATGCTCCGTGCGCTGTCTTCCCTCTGCCACAGCCGCCGACCGAGTCTCCGTTGCTGCCCCGACCGAGTCTCCCCTCGCGAGCCGCGGGCGTCCGAAATAAAGGGCGCTAGCCAACCAGGACGCCAGAAAGCGCGTAAGAAGGGCAGAAGGACGGATCCTCAAAATTACAGACCAATATAATTAACATCGGTTTGTTGCAGGATTCTCGAACATATTCTCAGTTCGAATATAATGAATTTCCTTGAGACAGAGAAGTTGCTGTCCATGCACAACACGGCTTTAGAAAGGATCGCTCCTGCGACACGCAACTCGCCCTTTTTTCGCATGATATCTTGGGAACTATGGATGAAGGGATCAGACGGATGCCATATTCCTTGACGTCCGGAAAGCGTTTGACTCGGTGCCCCACTGCAGACTCCTAACTAAGGTACGAGCATATGGGATTGGTTCCAAGTTTGTGAGTGACTCGAAGACTTCTTAAATAATAGAACCCAGTACGTTGTCCTCGATGTGAGTGTTCATCGGAGGTGAGGGTATCATCTGGAGTGCCCCAGGGAAGTGTGGAAAGTCCGCTGTTGTTTTCTATCTACCTAAATGATCTTTTGGATAGGGTGGATAGCAATGTGCGGCTGTTCGCTGATGATGCTGTGGTGTACAGGAAGATGTCGTCGTTGAGTGACTGTAGATACAAGATGACTTGGACAGGATTTGTGACTGGTGTAAAGAATGGCAGCTAACTCTAAATATAGATAAATGTAAATTAATGCAGATGAATAGGAAAAAGAATCCTGTAATGTTTGAATACTCCATTAGTAGTGTAGCGCTTGACACAGTCACGTCGATTAAATATTCGGGCGTAACATTGCAGAGCGATATAAAGTGGGACAAGCATGTAATGGTAGTTGTGGGGAAGGCGGATAGTCGTCTTCGGTTCATTGGTAGAATTTTGGGAAGATGTGGTTCATCTGTAAAGGAGACCGTTTATAAAACACTAATGCGACCTAATCTTGAGTAATGCTCGAGTGTTTGGGATCCCTATCAGGTCAGAGGACATAGAAGCAACTCAGAGGCGGGCTGCTAGATTTGTTACTGGTAGGTTTGATCATCACGCGAGTGTTACGGAAATGCTTCAGGAACTCGGGTGGGAGTCTCTAGAGGAAAGGAGGCGTTCTTTTCGTGAATCGCTACTGAGGAAATTTAGAGAACCAGCATTTGAGGCTGACTGCGGTACAATTTTACTGTCGCCAACTTACATTTCGCGGAAAGACCACAAGTATAAGAGAGATTAGGGCTCGTACAGAGGCATATAAGGCCGGCCGCGGTGGTCTAGCGGTTCTAGGCGCGCAGTCCGGAACCGCGCGACTGCTACGGTCGCAGGTTCGAATCCTGCCTCGGACATGGATGTGTGTGATGTCCTTAGGTTAGTTAGGTTTCAGTAGTTCTAAGTTCTAGGGGACTGATGACCACAGTAGTTAAGTCCCATAGTGCTCAGAGCCATTTGAACCATTTTTTAGAGGCATATAGGCAATCATTTTTCCCTCGTTCTGTTTGGGAGTGGAACAGGGAGAGAAGTGCTAGTTGTGGTACGAGGTACCCTCCACCACGCACCGTATGGTGGATTGCGGAGTATGTATATAGATGCAGAACTTCGCAGGAAGTCACGGCTCACGCTGAACGACCTAATTACGACTCGATACTAGCTACCTGCAACATCCTTAATGGCTTCTTAGACTGCTCCTGACCACAACATATATCAGTGGCAATTACTTTGAACACTTTTTTCAGTCAGTAGTCACATGACGGTGGCCCCGCTCCACGTTTCCTCAGTTGTGTACGAAATTACCCGAATGAGAGCACTCACACGCTGCTGCATGGCCCGTCTTACTGTCTCTGGCCCTGCGCCTCTCGAGTGGCCACCGCAGTCGCAGCACTTGACGCCCTGTGAGGTTTCTTATGGGGTTACGCCACATATAGCATTTATGTTCCACGTTAGTCGCTTTTATCGGGGCCTTGCGACACCATACAGCTGTGGTTTATCGTTTACGTCACTTCTGATACGCTGGGTCGGGTGTGGGCACAATTGGACAACCGATTGGATGTGTGTCGCGTGACAAACGGGTGGACATATGGAACCATCTTAAACACAGAAACATTTTTTTTGAGCGTTTGTATTTCAAGCACTGTTTCCTTGTTACGTTGTTCGTGGCCATTTATTGGTACCGAATTTAAGTGTGTTCATGGACTTTATAATTTCCCTGTGTAGCTGATGAGTTTCTTTGTAACTGTAATATATCTGACGGCGTTCTGAACTGGAACGAAACAGTGACATCCTAACGCAGCAGTGACACAGCGCTGAATAGTACGGTGTGCTAATCTGTGCTGCAGTATATACAGACCATTACTTAGCCGCGGGCGGATACACCTGCGTTATTAGGAGAGGGATCAGGTTGCCCCAGGAGGTGGGGCCGCAGCGAGTTTGCCGACCCAACACGTTAACAGCGTCAGGGGACAGCCGCAGCGGACTGCACGGTACACAGGGGGCTGCGGCGCGCGAGGCCGGCCCACATTACTGTGATTGCGCCCGCGCCGCGCTGACCGCCGTCCATGGGACGGCGCCACTTGCTCCCCACACCGGAAACAGCGCAGTTAGCAGTCAGAGAGCGCAGCGGACAGGTACACCGACCGTCCAGCCAGCAAATATTTTGCAGCGTGCACCTGTCGCCATGTCAGAAAATATTCACGGGAACATTCTTACCACCAAAATACACAGGGTAGACAGGGAGACACGGACCCGCAACTTTACCTTCCACGGAATTGCTCTTACCGATAGCTATCCAGACATGTATCAGGATCTGGACTTACACTAGTGAACCCGCCAATGCTTCGCAATTGCTAAATATGTATGACAATTGTGTATTTCCCCCCCCCCCCCTCTCTCTCCATATTCTCCTCCCCCTCTCTTTGTCCATCTCCTTCCCCCTCTGCCCATCTTCTCCTCATCTCCCCCCTCTCAATCTACTCCTCCCGCAATCTCATCCGGGGGGTCCCGGGTTCGATTCGCGGCCGGATTGAAGATTTACTCCGGCCGGGGACTGGGTGTTTGTGTTGTTCTCATCATCATTCATGAAAGTGGCGGGATTTTTCTGAGTAAATATTGGAAATTTGTACGGGCACTGATAAACGCGCAGTTGGAGCGCCCCACAAACCAAACATCATCATCCCCCAATCTCTCTCATTCTTCTCCTCACCCTCTCTCTGTCCATCTCTTCCTTTCCCCTCTCTCTGGCCATTTTGTCGCATTCACCCCTCTCTGTCCATCTTCTGTTCCACTCTCCGTGTACCTAGAGCCTTCTTTATTGTTATGACAAACGAAACCTTTATTATGAAATGGAGTCACTTAAAATGAATTGGTAAATCGGTTGGGATCATTAAAATAAGGGATACAGAAGAGAAATCTCCTGTTGCTAGATCTCTTAGGATATAAGCTTCAAATGCAGTATTTCTCATACTTTACATCTGTGAACGAGTAGGACTGCAAAGTTTCGGATGAGTCACATTCCATAGTAGTGTTCTAATCATAAGTCAACAAGCCATAAATACAAGATTCCTCTTTCCTTGTAATACTGACTGCGACGAAGGAAACAAAACAGCCTACTGTTGTGTATACAATTTTTGTTTAAAATCATACATAAGAGAAAAAATATATGTGGAAAGAGCAATTTGTCTAGTGTATTGCACGCCCTCTAGAGGAAGAGGACGTCAGAGGAAGAGATAGATAAACGTAATCACGGAAGTAATGTGTTCTAACCTGGAAAGCCTACGGAAGAAAGCGCAGGACAGAAGAAATTGGCGTGCCTTGGTTCATGGGGTCACGGAGAGTCGGAACCGATTAAACGAATAGAGAGCGAGAGAGATTAAATGCCCTGATATCTAAGTTAAAACTGACTGCAACAAAGAAAACAATTCGCACTTTCTCATAGGACACTTTTTTCTTTCCTGCAGTCAGTTTTAACAGAAAATCTGAACACTGTACATTCAAAACCTGTATAGCCTACTTCCGTCTCATTGTCAGTACAGAAGTGTGTAACAGTTTGAAGTAAAATTGTCAAAAACCTTTCCAGAATTTGCTAACGACATTTCACCTTTATACATTAAATATATATTTATTTATTACATGTATTTAAAAAATATGGAACCAGTGTCCGTCCATACGTTTATTAGCTCATCATTAGAGCATCAGGTAAAAATCTGAAGTAAATGGAGTCAATCAAGAACTATTAGAGATTATGGTTCGAATTAAAACGATTTGTTGTTATGTAGTAGTATAGATTTCCGTATGGTATATATTAAAAAATATGTAGCCTACATCCGTCCGAAACTTTATTAGAGTATCGTGTGAAAATCTGGAGTAAATCCTTCAAGAAATTTCGGAGAATTTTGCTACAATATTTCTCTTTTACGTAGTATATATAGATTTATATGCCTCACCTATTTTTAAAAACGTAGCATATGGCCCCCTGTATGTTTAATGGAATATTGTATAAAAATCTGAAGCAATTTCGTCAAGAACGTCTTGAGAACTTTGTTAATAACCTTTCCCTTTTATATGGCATACATGTACTTATATACCATACTTAGTTAAAAATATGTAGCATATGTCCGTCCGAGCGTTTATTGCAGAATCGTTTAATAATTCAGCCACAGACTTTTCGAGATTTCGGCAACAACCTTTGTGCACCGTACATATAAGGTGACCATCCGTCACGTTTTTTTTTTTTTTTTTTTTTTTTTTCGGACAGTTCCAATTTTTGTGGGTCTGTCCCGAATTTTTTAAAAGGTAATTCGAGACACCTGTTTGTCTCGAAATTAACAATCGTGACCCAATTTGTCCCGAATTAGACATTCATTTCACCTGTATCGGGATATTTTATTATTAGTTTTAGTTATGGTGGGGAATTGTTTGACAAGAGGGTACGACAAATTGCCGAAACCGTTATTAAACTGTTTCTACTGTGCAAGCCCGTGTTGGCCGCAGCTCGAACAGCTAATGGGCAGTCAGAGACCACGGCAACTTGGAAAAAGTCGCACTCGAACGCATTCGCGCGGTTGAAACGGTTCCAACCGTAACTCAAACAGAAGAAGGAAGAAATCTGTATATTTTCTGATAGCCATGGAAGAAGCAGAGGAAGTTTTATGGCAAATATACAGACGAAATACAAAGTAACACTAACAGACGAACGGTAATATACGCTCTCGTTGACTTTGGCGTCGCCAACGCAGTGTATGCTGGTCTCTAGAATACTACCATTTGTCATCTGTGCGGGCCATATTATATCAGATTGAATTTTGTGTTACGTCGTGTTATGGTATATTACGTTTGATAAGTTTAGTTGTTTTTCCTCGTCAATAACAATAACAATACTTCTTCGCAAGAATGAATTCAAAGAAACGCAAGTGCTCCTTCAATCAACAACTGCAGAAAGAATTTCCATTGATCAGTGACATTGGTTCTGCGGACTCAAAAGGAAAAGTGAGGTGCAAAACATGTGCTTCTAGTTTCTCACTAAGTCACAGTGGACGTGGTGATGTTCAACTACATTTAAAAAGTGACAAACGTAAAAGATCAGTCTCTGCAGCAGCGTTTAGTGCAACATTAAAGACATTTTTTACATCAGAGAAACTTTATGTTCAGGAGGAGAGGTTAGTTGCAACTGAGTGCGTTTTTGCGTATCATACAGTTCAGCACAATCATAGTTTCAGATCTATGGACTGTACATAGAAGCTTCTTCAAGCGACATTAGAGCCTAAATTTGCTTGTGCACGTACAAAAACAGAGGCGATAATTGTGAATGTGTTAGCTCCTCATGCATTAGATATGTTGGGACGTGATTTAGAAAAAGTGACATTTATTTCACTTCTGACTGATGCATCTAACCACAAAGAGGTTAAGGTCTTTCCTCTCCTCGTCAGATATTTTGATTACAATACTGGTGTAAAAGTAAGATTATTACAATTGAAATCGTTGCCTATTGGAAGCATTTACTATTGTGAGTGGCTATTTAACAGACTGTCTCAGAAAAAACAGCCTAGAAGAAAAAGTTGTTGGACTGTGTGCTGATAACACTAATTTCGATTTTGTAGGTGCTGAAAGAAAAGGTGAGAATAATGTTTTTACTGAACTGCAAGTGGAACTCGGTCATAGACTGATAGGGGTTGGTTGTGCTGCTCATATACTGCATAATACTGTTCGAGCAGCTACTGATATTTTGCCTGTAGATATAGAAATGGTAGTTTCCAAAATATTCCTGTATTTCAAATCATACACTGTGAGAGTTGAAACTCTGAAGGACTTTTGCAGCTTTGTTGAAACAGATTTTGCAATGATATTGCGTTATGCTCAAACAAGATGGTTAGCACTGTTGCCTGCTGTTGAGCGAGTCATTAAAATGTTTAAACCACTAAAATCACACATCCAATCTGAAAAAAGTGTCCATTGTTACTTCAAAACTTCTTTCAAAACCCTTTGTCTGAAGTATGGCTATACTTTATTCACAGTCAGGCTTCATCATTTCATGAAGCAGTTAAAAAAGTTGAAGGACAGACAATCACTATATTTGAAGTGGCTGATTGTATTACTAAGTTGAAAACTAAATTGCAGTCCAAAATTGAAGACCAGTTCCTAACCCTCAAGAGTTAAAACAATTCTTGAAACTATTGAACAGAGATAGGTCTGCTTCCAAAATGTTCAAACGTGTGTGAAATGGGACTTAACTGCCAAGGTCATCAGTCCCTAAGCTTACACTCTACTTAACCTAAATTATCCTAAGGACAAACACACACACCCATGCCTGAGGGAGGACTCGAACCTCGGCGGGACCAGCCGCACAGTCCATGACTGCAGCGCCTCAGACCGCTTGGCTAATCCCGCGCGGCGTAGGTCTGCTTCCAGCAGAGGTAAAGAGTTTTCATGGTGCTGTATTATTTTTCTATGAAACTGCTGTATCCTACTTACGAAAGTGGACCGAAAAAGCTTCCAGAACTTGGACTGCTACAATTGGGTTACCTTGAATCACCTGTATGGGATGACATTGAAAGAACTTCCTCTCTAGTTAGCGAAACTGTGCCATATGTTCAGTTTGCAGAAAATGTAATGTATGATGAGTATGTCAGTGTCAAACAGTTTGTAACCACTGAGAAAATCATTGAATGGACTGCTAACAACACTGTTACAGGTCAAAGATGGGTTGAGATGATTTCTCATTTCACCCAGAATCATGTGCCATTCTCAAATGTACGCAAGCTAGGGAAGTTTCTTTTCTGCCTTCCTGGCACTAATGCTGCTACTGAAAGGGTATCTTCCCACATGAACAATATATGGACAAGTGAAAAAACACAGTTGGCTGTAGAAACATGAAAGCAATATTAGTAAGTAGAATAAATTATGATGAAACTTGTGTCGAGTTTTTTCATATGTTGTTGAAAAATACAGACTTAATAAAGAAAATTCACAGCACTGATAAATACAGTTGCCCTGATCACACTCATTCATCTTAGAAGGTATTAATAAAATGTAAATGTGTTTTTTTTGTAACAAATTTAATTGATATTTTGTATTTATTACATTTAATTGAAACCTTCTTTTCATATAATAAATTAATAAATAAATATAGCCTCCTTTGAAAAATTTTTAATGTGTCCCGGATTTGGGACTAGGAAATATGTTAATGTCCCGAATTTGAGTCTAGAAAATATGGTCACCTTAGTATATATTAAAAATATGTAGCCTTTGTCACTACGAGCGTTTGTTGGAACATAGTGCAAAGATCTGTTTCCAGGAGAATCTCCGCGTAAATCTATACTACCATATAAAGACAAATTACAAAAAATCTCGAAAGGTATTCAAAACAAGCAGTAAAGCTGCTGACAAGATGGCGCTTGTGCATACTATTTATATATATATATATATATATATATATATATATATATATATATATATACATATATATTTGACGATGCTGGTGATGATTTTGTGTTTAGCATTTGACAATGCCACTATGGCTCCAATACATTAGGACATTTTTTATAAAAATTATCTGTAGATGGTCATTGTAGACCGAAACCAGCTGTCTGATGACAATTTGTGACCATAGACGTGAAATAAAGAAAATTTGCCCATAAAAAGTCACAGAAAGCAGCCTCACCCACATAATGTACATAAATAGTTTAGAGTTACAGCTCAAGTCAAAGTATTCTAGACGACTATACAGAAAATAAGACCACAGTCAACAGTCTCTGGAAAAAATGTCAGTATTTCTACACCCCTTTTTATTTATCCACTCGTACATATTCATTGTTTTCCGGTTTACGTAGCATTGGTTTCAAAGCAATTTGTATCTATCTTCGGGCACAATGATGCTGGAGTCGATGTACATCCGAAACATGACGAAACTGTTGTGCGCTACATATTGCATGAGAATTCTGATTAAGATTTTAAATACACTAACATCAAACAATTTTCTCTTAGGCGAGTCTTTCTTCCTTCTGTCTTCAACTCCGAATACACCGTTAATATTCCTTAACATAACTCAACTGAATTGGTCTATTCGTGCTTGATGGCACATTGTTGACTGATTCGTATGAGAGAGTCTTGTTTCTCACTGCTGAGATGTCTTCATCTGAGGTCTCATTCAGTATGAAGGGAGGAAGGTTAGGACTTAACCTTCTGCAGATATCGAGGGTATCAGAGACGGACTCATTCAGTTTGTTCTTATTTCACGGAAGTTTCTTCATGCCCTCTATTAGTTTCTGTTTGTGGCGGATGTGCATTGATTGCAGCATCAATGTACCTGAAGATGGATCCATTTTGCTTCGAAATCAAAACCACGTAATCTGCGTAACGGTAAATACCGTTGACTGGCGAACGAAAAAACAAATTAAGAGAGGAAAAAGTATTAATCTTTTTCTGTGAATTCCTTATCAGCAGACGTCCTCATCACCTTGGAAGCTAAAAGACAATCAATAACGGAAATGAATCTGCAATAACACTAAGGGATCAATATTTTTGTTCCTGAAAAGGAGTCTGTCGTCTAGGATGAGCAAGAGAAAGTGACAGATCTTTGTCATTGTGAGAATATCGATCGGCTATGACGTCCTTCAAGCGTAAGAAAAGACATAAATGGACCGCAACAAAACTGCTACTATAGGATCCATGGATACACGTCTCTTCCAGGCTAATTCTTGCAGAAAATGCGTTGTGTGCTTAGCCATTGTTGTGAATGTATTCTCTCAAATCAGCGCAACTTCTGCATTAAGTACCCCGCGTCTTTCATTACGAATGACCTGTTCAATCTCCCAGGGTCAAGACATCTGTTAGACTGTTTGTTCGGTCTTCTGACTGTAAATTAAATTTTCTCTGCACCTGCTCCACAAGTTCGACACTGTTAAGGGACGGTCAACCACTACGCTCTTCGTCATGGACCTGTGTTGACTTCGAAGGTTTACCTGTACTACTTTCGCTGCAACTGCTTACTCAGACTACACCATTAGCACACAAGGCAAGTTGATGAATTTCGGTGTTCGCTATTTACTTACGTTCAAAAACTTTATAAAAGACCTTACCTCACTGTAGCAAGTAGAAAGAATCGCAGAGATCTGGAACCTATTCAGAAATCTAGCTGTCACGTAAGTTTCATTTCTCAAATTTGAATACGTGCTTTTCTCAGCGCATGTCTTTTCACCAGCTGACGATGTCAGGGATGGAAAAGATTCAGAAATTTATCTGTCCCATAAGTATTCTATTTCTAAAATTTGAGCACTTCCTTTCCTTAATACATGTCTTTTCACCAGCTGACGATATTTGAGATCAATTTTGAGGATAGCGTTAGAAATATCGAAGAGCTAAGAAATAGAAGGCAGCTAAAAACGGGATTGCCGCGCGGGATTAGCCGAGCGCGGTCTTTGGCGCTGCAGTCATGGACTGTGCGGCTGGTCCCGGCGGAGGTTCGAGTCCTCCCTCGGGCATGGGTGTGTGTGTTTGTCCTTAGGATAATTTAGGTTAAGTAGTGTGTAAGCTTAGGGACTGATGACCTTAGCAGTTAAGTCCCGTAAGATTTCACACACATTTGAACATTTATTTAAAAACGGGAATGGAATGCAGACTGGCAAGGGCCAGAATTGAAAATGTGACGTTAAAAATTGTTTTAAAATGTAGAATGTCCTTTCTTCTGAGAACCGGTAAAGAATAACA
The DNA here is from genome assembly GCF_023864345.2 of Schistocerca serialis cubense. Taxonomy (NCBI): domain Eukaryota; kingdom Metazoa; phylum Arthropoda; class Insecta; order Orthoptera; family Acrididae; genus Schistocerca; species Schistocerca serialis. The sequence goes on from NC_064641.1 coordinate 292,938,758, forward strand.
AGAAGAAGTTAATACGGAAAAGGACTTAATTATTGCAGTAGCGCTCGGACAAAGCTGTCGAACACAAAAACGATTGGTACATTTCGCTTAACACTTCTACAAGCGACAGCTAACTTCTTGTTTGATAGTGAGACTGCAAATGAAATCTGCAATACTCACAAAACAAAGGACAACACTACTGGTCGATAATCTAAATACTTTCCAAGTCATCGGGAAATGTTTAGTAAAGGCAGAATTTTATATTATTTTTTGTGAAAGTTATAGATAACTTGGCCAGAGCCATAAATTTAAAAGAGCTCCCGAGTTTTGTCGACTTGTCGGCAGCTCCTGGTCTAGCCTGCATGGGAGCTCAGTGTGCTCGCTCGGTGGACTTGGAACGCTCTATAATAACGACCTCAGAAGGCCTGCAGTTACCACAGATGCAACGCCAGAGGGGCATCCGACATCCGCACAGAACTGATGACGAAACATGACGAAGAAACAGATACAACAACAAAAAGTGATTAGCATTGCTACCTCTAAATCGCGGGTTCCCAAGTTCGATCCCTGGCCAGATCGGAAATTTTCATCGTTCGCGGACTGGCTATGTTGACTGGATCATCTCACTTCATTTTCTTCGGCGCCCAAGTCACCGAAGTGTCGTCAAATAAACATATTTGCATCAGGCGGCCATACATCCCCTGAGGGGGTCACCTCGCCAATAATGCAATACGATCGCTTACTTGACTTTTTCTTTTTTAACTTGACACTCTGTCATACCAAGTTCATTCCGAGGAGCCGACCAGAAGATGAAGCCTTTACATAACCTCCCGTTTCACTGACAATTCTTCACATAACGTCATTGAGTTTGGCTACGTCATGCAGACTCAGAGTGATGAAGTTAGAAATATTAAGGGGGGGGGGCGGTATCATTATGGAGCGTTCAATCAGATCATAAGGCTTTTCGAGGACTATAGGTATTTTTATGCCTAATACGGGGCACAGTTGGTTTGCAAGGTCGTCAGGCTGTCTTAGCGGGAAAGAGAGGTGATCACCTTATAAGCGTAATTTTGACATTTCAGACCTAGGAAGGAGACACGTTCTAGTACACTGGGTGCGGCTACGGGAGAATGCTTGCGGTCTTGGCCTTTTCTTAAACACCTGTCAACAAGTTATTCGCCTCTCACGTTCCTTGCTGGCTACACACATTGAGCATATAAAGTGTAGAACGATCGTCAGCTCTCTCCTCTGCTGAGACCACTTAGTTGCTCAGGCCACAGTGAGCCAACGGCCTTGCTGCAGTGGTAACACGGTTCACATTAGCGCAGTGAAGCGCTGTCGGGCTTGGCTAGTACTTGGATGGATAATCGACCGCGTCTGTGGAGCGCTGTTGCCAAGCGGGGTGCACTCAGCCCGTGTAAAGCCATTTAAGAAGCCACTTGATTGACAAGCAGCCGTCCGCTTACAAAAGATGACAACGGTCGGGGAAGCAATGTACTGACCACATGCCCGTGCATATCCACGTCCAGTGACTCCTGTGGGTCGAGGATGACACGGCGGTCGGTCGTTACCGTTGGGCCTTCCGAAGCCTGGTCGGACGGAGTTTTAGTTTGAAGGCTACAGTGAACCAAAATTCGATAATACTAGAAATGTAAAGCTCAGATCGCTCTTTCTAAGTTCTCAATGCGCGAAAATTCAATCAAACACTAGGAAATACATTAAATGAAAAAATCAGGACGCTCAACAGTCAGATTAGCTCGGTGACCCTTACGACTTACGCATTTGATAAATCTTTGTTTATGGGGGTCAAACACAATATGATATTGGCGCAGTTCCTATGCACAGGAATTCACATGGCGAAGAACAATCAGTCGCATTCGCGTGGAAATTAGATGGAGAGGGATCCTTTTGTAACTACATAGGCAGAGAAAAAAATCCACGGCTCAAACTTTCATCTTGTTATAGGTACAAATTAATTATCACATTTGGTACGCTTTCGTGTCAGTTTTACAACACGACGTAAAGATTACAATGTTACGCTTTGTTTCTTAGTTCGGATTATTATAAAAACCATGTCAAACTTATTCTTTGACGTGACTGTCCAAACTTCCAGACAACTAAACATGGGCAGACAGAACTTCCCAATAACAAAACATTGTGGAACAAAAGTGGCGAGCGAACATGCTCCTCTACAATGGGTGATACTGCTAAACAGAACCGAGTTGATGCAACTACACGCGTAAGCTAACGCATCTCGACGAGTGAAATCTCTTCATATTAAACCACCATGTGTCTTGAGGGACACCAAAAATAATGAAATGGAGTACTTTTCACTCACGTTATAAAACGCTCCACGTACTACTCTGACACGAAGAGGTTAACACAAGTGAGTAATTTGTGGCGGGCCGCATCGGACCAATCAGAATACAGACGACTTAAAAGAAAGAAAAGGGAGACCCTTAGATCGCGTGCCTGCAACATAAGGCAGCTCGGGATCAGTGTGTTAAGGCACACATACTTGCACGGCACCAACAAATCCGTTTTTAGCTGTCCAAAAGTAAGTTTCTTATCCTCAAACTGGGAAAACTAAGGAGGAATAAATTCCAGTGGAACATACCTGAGTCAACTAAGTTTCGGTGATGACACTGTATTGTTTATTTCTGGTACAGACAAGCTTAGTGAACAAAAGAAAAAAAAATAACACAGCAAGTCTGAAAATAGATTTTATAATAAGACTACAACAACGGTAATCAGCTCATGTAAGACGCATTCATAGAATCACTTGAGAGGTTCTTCGTATTTATGGCAGTTTGTAACAAGAAGATTCTGGTGAAAAATGGAACCAATAGGAACAGGTGGCATTAGCGAAACATGGAGGAGCTACATAGATGCTTACCGCATGGTGAGATTAGAGACCGTTCTCTAGTAGTGGCCCCAAACTGTATGATGAAGATCAAAAGCGCCCTAAGTCAAGTAGCTCCCCGCCGTACAGTTAGTGCATTGTCCACTGCACTAAATCACAATACATTTTCTTGTCTTAATTAGGAATAAAATGTTCTCAGTAAAACAATAGTCAAATCACAGTACCTGAGAGAAGCCACCCAACACGTTAAGATCCTTGAGAGCACCTCACATTCACTAGCAGAATCAACTAGAGCCTTTCTCAGGAGTCCGTATGATTCGATCCCCCCTGCCACATTCCTATTTGTTAAAATTTGATGAGTCTTGATCGCAAATTTCATTGACATCTGTCTTCCGATCAAATCTGCGAGAGACTCAGTGTTCATGTACACAGCTGACAACAACACAATCGTCACTTACGTGTAACTCAGAGTTATAGCAAATAGTGTGGATAAGGACTGGCTCCTTAGTGTGCATGTTGTGAGATATGGTCAGTGTTGCCAGCAGTGTACATACGGGTATACACTGAGTCCTCAGTAAGCTTCATTTTAAGAAGGATGTCAGCCAGCCGAAACCAGTTTCCAACAAATCGTAATTTTAAGTTTTACTGCGATGAAGAATTAAGAAATTTTAATAAATAAATGAGATCTCTGTGTCTTCGTCACCCAACGATGTCCAGTGACACAAAGATTCATATTTGTTCACTTAGAGATAGATCTCTTAGATAATGACTTGCTTGGCTTTGGGAATTATAAGGCATCATGTCAGTCAGCCGAAACCGGTTACCAACAAACTGTGATTTTAAGTTTACTGCGACCAAGAATAAATAAATTTTAACAAATAAATGAGATCTCTGTATCTTCGTCACCCAACGGTGTCCAGTGATACAAATATTCATATTTGTTCACTTGGGGATAGGAGATCTCTTACATAATGACCTGCTACGCTTTAAGAATTATAAGGCACCAGGGAGGCAATTCTGACGTGTTCGATTACACAAAAACCGAGAAAAATGAAGGAACTTTCATAGGTTTTGTCGATGCAGAAAAAACTTTTGAAAAGTAAAATGCTGTAAGCCGTCTGAAATTCATAGGACCAAATATACACTGGTCAGCCAGTGTACTTAATAGCCGGTTTGTCTACCTTCGGCACGGATAAGAGAGACGACACGGCGTGGCATGGAAGCAATGAGCCTCGGTATGTTGCTGAAGGGAGTTATCAACACATCTGCATATACAAGTCACCTAATTCTCGTAAATTCCGTGGAGGAGCCGATGAATTCTGACGCCACGTTCATTCACCTCCAAGATGTGTTCGATCGGATTCAGATCTGGTGAGTGGGGGGGGGGGGCCAACGCATTAATTACAATTCAGCACTGTTTTCCTCGAAGCACTCCGTCGCGCTCCTGGCTTTGTGACATGGCGCGTTACCTTTTTGAAAAAGCCGCAGCTGTTGGGAAACATAATCGTCATGAAGGGGTGTGCGTGGTCTGAAACCAGTGTACGAGACTCTTTGGCCGTCAATGTGCCTTCCATGAGCTCCACTGGACCCATGGATGTTCCCCAGAGCATACTGGAGCTGCCACCAACTTGTCTCCGTTCCGCAGTTCAGGTGTCAAGGAGCTGTTTCCTGGAAGACGACGAATTCGCGCCCTCCAATCGGCTTGATGAAAAAGGTACCAAACTGCTCTTGTGCTGCCTCTGCCATCACAATCTGTCCGCGTTGAAAGATAGATCATTCGGATTCCCATTCTAACCGCCGATAGCATGCTCACCGATACTGCGTGCAACGTGCTTATGTCTGAGTAGCAGTCATTTGTCGCCATATGACGCTGCTATCGCCTAGAAGGGTTTATATCGATAGTAGGCCGATGATCGCTATGTTCCGACTGCTAATTGTATAAGCTGTATGGAAAAGTGGGTAATACATAATTCGTATAAGATCTAAGAGAGAATAATAAAGTTGGAGAACCAAGACAGAACTGCTGGGATTAAAAAGCGTGTAACACAAGTATACAGTCTTTCTTCACTAATGTTCCACCAGACCATCGATGAAGCAGTGACGTAAATAAAAGGGAGGTTCAGGTATAGGAATACGGTTCATGGTGAAGCTCTACCCGTTACATTGTCTGATGACAAGCTGGTGTTACCGAAAGTGAAGAAAAATTACATTACCTGCTAAATGAGCAGAGCATATAGACTGAGAGTAAACCACAGTAAGACGAAAATATAGACAGTAGCAAAAATGAGAGTAATTATTTAATTAATGTCCAAATTGGGGACCACGAAGTAGACAAAGTGAAGGAATTCTGCTACCTTGGAAGTGATTTAATGCCTGATGCAATGAGGATCTAAGAAGGAGATTAGTACAACAAAGAGGGAACTCCTCGCTTAAGGAGCTTTGCTAGTATCAAACATAGGCCTTAGTTTGAGAAAGAGACTCCTGGGAATATAGATTTCGAACATAGAATTGTACGCAAGTGAATCATGGACTGTGGGAAAGCAGGAATAGAAGGAAATAAAAGTGTTTGAGAAGTGATCCTATAGAAGGATAATATGATGAAAAATATGGTAAGTATCGGCAGTATCGGCAAGAATAAGAATGTGTGAGAAAACGCTCCGTAGAACGAGAGACAGGACGATTACTTCTACGTTAGTAGAGGGAGCCATAGTTGGGAAAAATTAAAGACAGAAACTGGAACACATATAACAAATAATTCAGGACTTTGAATGTAATTGCTGCTCTGAGATGAATTGGATGGCAAACCAGAGGATGTCGTGCCGGGCTGCATGAAACCCGTAAGAAGAATGATGACACAATACAAGGAACGTTCACTGGCAGATGAGGTTTCTAAAACAGTATCAAAATTCAGTAAATGAAAACAGTTAATACTGATTTAATGAGTCACACTTTCATGATAATTTGACGTTTCAACCGCCACGGTTTTCTTCGGCAGTTTTAAGTTTGGCCGGCGTTGACATCTACGGCGCAATTGGTAGACTGACGGCACGCGCACTAGTAACAAGACCTGATGCAGTCCTTTTCTTGGTGCACCCATGAACATTTCATTCTTCAATATGAGAACGACTGTTCAAGCTAGGCTGGCCTCTCTTCAGTAGCAAAAATTCGATTTGGGAAAAACTTCTCTTCGTCTTCTGAATTCAGTCATGCTACTTGCACTCGTCCTTACTAGATGATGAATTTCACTCCTCTGACTATGCAGTACATCCATCATTCGTGATCGTGTTGTAACAAAGCGCCACACCTACCCGTTAGATCTGAATCCAGTATAGCAGTATAACAGAACATAATTTACAATAGAACATATTTTGTATATTTGGAACTGAAGTCTCATCCTTTAGTTTTATCGTGTCGAGTTTCCTCCACTTTCCTCTCAGCATAGCTACTTTGCTCGCTTTCCCTAGCCTTCTGGAAACTAAGATAAGTACCGTCATTCATTCTACCATTATTCAGTACTGTTGTCATATATTACTTTGTATGAATGTATATATTAGTTTGAATGAATTTAAAAAGGGAAATGCAAAGGTTAAAGTTAGATATAGTGGGAATTAGTGAAGTTCGGAGGCAGGAGGAACAAGACTTTTGTTCAGGCGAATACAGGGATATAAATACAAAGTCAAATAGGGGTAATGCAGGAGTAGCTTTACTAATGAATAAAAAAATAGGAATGCGGGTAAGCTACTACAAACAGCACAGTGAACGCATTATTGTGGCCACGATAGACACAAAGCCCACGCCTACTACAGTAGTACAAGTTTATATGCCAACTAGCTCTGCAGATGACGAAGAAATTTAAGAAATGTATGACGAAATAAAATAAATTATTCAGATAGTGAAGGGAGACGAAAATTTAATAGTCATGGGTGACTGGAATTCGGTAGTAGGAAAAGGGAGAGAAGGAAACGTAGTAGGTGAATATGTATTGGGGATAAGAAATGAAAGAGGAAGCCGCCTGGTAGAATTTTGCACAGAGCACCACTTAATCATAGCTAACACTTGGTTCAAGAATCATGAAAGAAGGAGATACTAAAAAGTTTCAGATAGATTATATAATGGTAAGACAGAGATTTAGGAACCAGGTTTTAAATTGTAAGTCATTTCCAGGGGCAGATGTGGACTCTGACCACAATCTATTGGTTATGAACTGTAGATTAAAACTGAAGAAACTGCAAAAAGGTGGGAATTTAAGGAGATGGGGCCTGGATAAACTGAAAGAACCAGAGGTTGTACAGAGTTTCAGGGAGAGCGTAAGGGAACAAATGGCAGAAATTGGGGAAAGAAATACAGTAGAAGAAGAATGGGTAGCTTTGAGGGGTGAAGTAGTGAGGGCAGCAGAGGATGAAGTAGGTAAAAAGACGAGGGCTGGTAGAAATCCTTGGGTAACAGAAGAAATATTGAATTTAATTGATGAAAGGAGAAAATATAAAATTGCAGTAAATGAAGCAGGCAAAAAGGAATACAAACGTCTCACAAATGAGATCGACAGGAAGTGCAAAATAACTAAGCAGGGATGGCTAGAGCATAAATGTAAGGATGTAGAGGCTTATCTCACTAGGGGTAAGATAGATACTGCCTACAGGAAAATTAAAGAGACCTTTGGAGAAAAGAGAACCACTTGCATGAATATCAAGAGCTCAGATGAAACCCAGTTCTAAGCAAAGAAGGGAAAGCAGAAAGGTGGAAGGAGTATATAGAGGGTCTATACAAGGGTGATGTACTTGAGGACAATATTATGGAAATGGAAGAGGATTTAGATAAAGATGAAATGGGAGATACGATACTGCGTGAAGAGTTTGACAGAGCACTGAAAGACCTGAGTCGAAACAAGGCCCCCAGAGTAGACAACATTCCATTGGAACTACTGACGGCCTTGGGAGAGCCAGTCCTGACAAAACTCTACCATCTGGTGAGCAAGATGTATGAAACAGGCGAAATACCCTCAGACTTCAAGAAGAATATAATAATTCCAATCCCAAAGAAAACAGATGTTGACAGATGTGAAAATTACCGAACTATCAGTTTAATAAGTCACGGCTGCAAAATACTAAAGCGAATTCTTTACAGACGAATGGAAAAACTAGTAGAAGCCGACATAGAGGAAGATCAGTTTGGATTCCGTAGAAATACTGGAACACGTGAGGCAATACTGACCCTACGACTTATCTTAGAAGCTAGATTAAGGAAAGGCAAACCTACGTTTCTAGCATTTGTAGACTTAGCGAAAGCTTTTGACAATGTTCACTGGAATACTCTCTTTCAAATTCTGAAGGTGGCAGGGGTAAAATATAGGGAGCGAAAGGCTATTTACAATTTGTACAGAAGCCAAATGGCAGTTATAAGAGTCGAGGGGCATGAAAGGGAAGCAGTGGTTGGGACGGGAGTGAGACAGGGTTGTAGCCTCTCCCCGATGTTATTCAATGTGTATATTGAGGAAGCAGTGAAGGAAACAAAAGAAAAATTCGGAGTAGGTATTAAAATCCATGGAGAAGTAATAAAAACTTTGAGGTTCGCCGATCACATTGTAATTCTGTCAGAGACAGCAAAGGACTTAGAAGAGCAGTTGAACGGAATAAATAGTGTCTTGAAAGGAGGATGTAAGATGAACATCAACAAAAGCAAAACGAGGATAATGGAATGCAGTTGAAATAAGTCGAGTGATGCTGAGGGTATTAGATTAGGAAATGAGACACTTAAAGTAGTAAAGGAGTTTTCCTATTTGGGGAGCTAAATAACTGATGGTGGTCGAAGTAGGGAGGATATAAAATGCAGACTGGCAATGGCAAGGAAAGCGTCTCTGAAGAAGAGAAATTTGTCAACATCGAGTATAGATTTAAGTGTCAGGAAGTCGTTTCTGAAAGTATTTGTATGGAGTGTATCCATGTATGGAAGTGAAACATGGACGATAAATTGTTTAGACAAGATGAAAATAGAAGCTTTCGAAATGTGGTGCTACAGAAGAATGCTGAAGATAAGGTGGATAGATCACGTAACTAATGAGGAGGTATTGAATAGGAGTGGGGAGAAGAGAAGTTTGTGGCACAACTTGACTAGATGAAGGGATCGGTTGGTAGGACATGTTCTGAGGCATCAAGGGATCACCAATTTAGTATTGGAGGACAGTTTGGAGGGTAAAAATCGTAGAGGGAGACCAAGAGATGAATACACCAAGCAGATTTAGAAGGACGTAGGGTGCAGTAGTTACTGGGAGATGAAGAAGCTTGCACAGGATAGAGTAGCATGGAGAGCTGCATCAAACCACTCTCAGGACTGAAGACCACAACAACAACATGAATGGCGTATAGTGTGAAGGAGATTTAGATTTGTGCTGCATTTATGTACCCTTACACGGCACATGCCAAAAAAGTGTAGATGGAATTTTCCATCCAGCAAACTGTACGTGTTACAGGTTAAAGTCCTAAGTTTATAAATATGCTTAATGTCAAAATATGCTAATTGTCAACCAAATGAAACATTTTCCGAAGGCTCTGATATTACTACATTCCAATGAAACCAAGACAAATTTTGTTGTTTCCAAAGACGAATTAGTTTTCTATTTTTATTTGTGAGACGACTAATTGAACTTAATAATGTCTAATGTGCAGCAAAGATAAATAACTGACGTATATAACTTTTCTAAGTCTCATTTCTCCCGATATTTGCATACTTTATTCTTGTTAGATAAGCGCTTATCAGCTGTCATGTACATTATAAGAGATTTCCGATTCCGCCGCTTCCGCATTTTGGGAACACACTGTCTGATTTACAATTCAAATTATTTGTACTACATGAAAAATAAATAGACAATTACGTACTTTATCAATTCATTTAGATATTATTGCCATCAGAAAACATTCACAGCTGAAAACCTAATCAACCTCTGCGCCATAAATCACGTTTACAATCCGATTTGGACACTACGATTCGGCGGAATTATCTTTCATATTGCAAGCCTTTATAAACCATAAATCCCTCTTACGAGCGCATCTGCATTTTAACTGCAGCCAGTATCAATTCAGTTAACAATGAAAAGAGAATATTTCCCTGCCTCACGCATAAAAGAAACAAGACCAAAAATGTACGCATCGCTCTTGCTCTTGATTTAAAGTGGCAGTTTATTTACATATAATACGTACCTCCACAGAGTAATATTTCAAGAATTACGTCGAAAAACAAAATTAGAAGAATGAAGCTTTCATTGGAATGGGTCACCTCCACACTATATTGTCTCGAATTAGAATATAAGCAATATATATTCTACTTTAATTTCTCATCGTACGAGCTGACTTCGTTTTAATGAATTGTTTCATTCAAAAAATTAAATCCGTTGTCCAACACAATGAGTTAGAGCGGATTACTCATTAAAGTTTGGAAGTAGTCAATATAACACTGTATTTTCATACTATAGTGTAGTGCAGAGTATTGTATAGGCGCTCTCAGAGACTCTTACTTATATGCAATTATTCTGTTTTACGTGGTTTTGTTTCGTAGTCTGCATTGTGACTCAGTGTGACAGAAGACATTCGTAAGTCGTTAAACAATCCCAAGAGTTCCCTGATACAAATAAATTGAAACAGAAAATCCAAAGGTATGTTTTTCGCATTCAGAAATAGAAACTGGAAACCATGTTCCTCGAATCGGCAGCTATGTTTATATATCTTCGATTATTTGTTGAATACATTTCAATCTCTATCATACACTATGGTTTATTCCCTGTTATAAGCATACGAGCGGTATTCATAACGTATTATTTATCTGTAATGTCGTGATAGCCAGAAACTGGGTTGCGGAGTGGTGGTGGTTGGATTAGCTAATAATATATTATAACTTAAAACACATTTGTTACATACAAAATTTTACAGAGGATGAACAAGGTATTAATTATGCCTTTAATTGATCACGTCCGTAACGGAATTCAACAAGCAAACATTATAGAGGAAAACTCTATCGCAGGTTCTCATTTAAAACTTGAAACGCTCAATTAACGTTAAACTTCAGAAAACTACTGTGGCTACAAGCCAAAGAATTCTTACAGTGACAAAATTTACTTTTCACCAAACTAAAATTGCAAGACACTAACAAAGTTAAAAGCCAGTTAAAACTTCGTACAGCTTTCTATTGAATGAACCACTTTCTGAGACACTTAAGGAATTCACTTTTAGACATCGGTAAGGATTTTACATGTCAGTAAGGTTGCACGTTGTCTCAAAACTTACAGTAATAACGGACTTAGGCATCACGCCCAGAAAGCGGTCTACTGACATCAGGTAACGGAATAATGAGACGTAGCGGTAGCGAGGGCCTGCTAAGCCATGACATACATAACGCTCGTCAGCCATCAGTACAACGTCTAGGATTTACAAACACAATCTAATTGTAACACGTGAAAGAAATATTAGCACAGACTCGTGACCGACGAACATATGCGATTTAAGAGGTGCTTTTGTTATTCCAAACGAATAACAATATTCCAAGGACATTTGTCAGAGCAGACTATTAAACAAATGAAGTTCCTACAACAAGCCGATAAATCAAGCCGGATACAAAGGATGTTCACGATCTAGGTGAGAAGCCACAATCGTACTACCGTACCACAACAGCCAAGGCTCCTCCCAGGACATGCAGCAGAAACTTCCGTCCGTTATGCCCTAGGCGAGCGAACCCTCTCGCCTTGACGCGCTTCAAAACACCATGTATGTACAGACGTGCTCCGTCCGTTAGACCCTCAAAGTCGGTAACAAGTGCACAACTACCGCTACGGCTCGTTGTCAACTCGAAGAAATAGAGTTACGTAATTGATTGTATGTTTGCAGGTACATCTCTGCAGTCCTAGTGAAGATTGGAACTCACGAGTCACGTTACAGTACCACGTCAATAGTAGGGCCAAAATAAAATGGAGTACCGTTTAGCAATTCATTTTCTGCATCTGAAAGGGAACAACTCTGGAACGAGATGTGTTGAGTTGGTAGAAGTGTACGGCAACATGCAACACAGTGCTGAATGGATCATGACGTATCAAGTGAAGTCAAACTAGTCGGAATGACGAAAACCGTAGTGCCAGACCGTCTCTCTGTGCAGATTGGAATCGCAAGAGGAGACGCTGATGCTGGAAGAGTGGCGCATCACGTGCTAGGTGGTACTGGAAAAATTAAAACTCAGTCATGGACCACTATCCAACATCTTCCATCTTTTGAATAGGGCAACTGTCGCCGATGGTTGGTTCCGCGATTGCTCACTCCCATTTACAAGACCCGCGAAACGGAAGCTGCAGCGCAAACGTTTCGGCTGATCAGGCAAATCCAGATGACTTCTTTATGAACCACCACCAAGGACAAGTGTTGGGTGTATCTCCATCATCCACTGAGAAAGGAGCAAAGGGAGCAGTGGAAACACGTGCATACACCAAGGCAAAGATCCATTCGCCAACGGACAAGGTGGCTAACACATCCACAATTTTCTTTCCCATTCTCCGTTATGTTATTATTGTCAGCGTTTGGAATGGATGAGATGTTAAGCTGATAACGCAATAGCCTTCGCACCTGTCTCCCTTTGCTCTCTTCGGAATTCTAATGATTAGTTTATTCCGAAAGTCTGTTGATACGTCGCCATTCTCATAGGTCCGACACACATACTTGAGTAGTCGTTTGGTTACCACTTCACCAAATGATATTTGAAATAATGATATAATTTTCTTATCGCTTCTGCTTTATTTGATATCAAGTCTTCCACAGCTTCGTTAAATTCTGTCTCTAATATTAGTTCCCCTAAGACTTCCTTATCGACTGCAGTTTCTTCTTCTGTCACGTCATCTGACAAGCCTTGCCCCACGTAGAGGCCGTCAGTGTACTCTTTCCATCTGTCCACTCTTTCCGCTGCGTTTAACAGTGTACTTCCCACTACACTCTTAGTGTCACCATCCTTGCTTTTAAATATACCGAATGTTGTTTTGACTGTTCTAGATGCTGAGTCAGTCCTTCCGATAATCATTCGTTTTTCGATTTCTTAGCATTTTCTATGCAGTCATTCCGTCTCAGCTTCCCTGCACGTCGTATTTCTACATTCCTGAGTTCCCCTGAATATTTTTTGTACTTCCCTCTTTGAACGATCAACTGAAATATTTCTTCTATTACTCATGGTTTCTTCGCAGTTGCCTTCTTCGTACCCGTGTATTTCTTTCCAACTTCCATGATTGCCCTTTTTAGAGATGTCCATTCCTCTTCAACTGTACTACCTGCTGAGCTATTCCTTATTGCTGCATCCATAGCCTCAAAGAACTTCAAGCGTATCTCGTCATTCCTTAGTACTTCCGTATCCCACTTCTTTGCGTATTGATTCTTCCTGACTAATCGCTTGAACTTCAGCCTACTCTTCATCACTACTACATTGTGATATGAGTCTATATATGCTCCTGGGTACGTCTTACAATCCAGTATCTGATTTCGGAATCTCTCTCTGACCATGATGTAATCTACCTGAAATCTTCCCGCATAACCCGGCCTTTTCCGAGTATACCTCCTCTTCTTATGATTCTTCAACAAAGCTGAAATTTGTTACAGAACTCAGTTATACTTTCTCCTCTCTCATTCCTTTTTGCCAAGCTCATATTCTTCGGTAAACCTTTCTTCTACTCCTTCTCCTACAACTGGATTCCAGTCCCACATGACTATTAGGTTTTCATCTCCTTTTACTTACTGTATTACCCTGTCAATATCCTCTTATACTTTCTCTATCTCTTCCTCTTCAGCTTGCGACATCGGCATGTAAACCTGAACTATGGTTGCCGGTGTTGGTTTGCTATCGATTCTGATTAGAACAGCCTTGTCACTGTTCACAGTAACACACTCTCTGTCCTACGTTCCTATTCACAAGAATCCTATTCCATTTATACCATTTTCTGCTACTGTTGATGTTGCCAGAACTCTTTGTCGTCTTCCCATTTCACTTCACTGACCCCTACTATATCTAGATGAGCCTTTGCATTTCAGTTTTCAGATTTTATAGCTTGTCTACCACGTTGAAGCTTCTAATATTCCACGCTCCGACTCACAGAATGTTATCCATTCGCTGGTTAGGCAGTTTTTTTTCTCATGGTCACCTCTCCTTTGGCAGTACCCACCCCGAGATCCGAATTTGGGACTGTTCTGGAATCTATAGCAATGGAGAGATCATCGTGACATTTTTTAAAATTACAGACCATACTTCCTGTGGATACAAGTTAAGTGTCTTTAATGCAGTGGTTTCCATTGCCTTCTGCATCCTCATGCCGTTGAGCTTTGCTGATTCTTCCGTCTTCAGGGGCAGTTTCACACACCAAGGACAAGAGAGTGCCCTGAACCTCTATCGGCTCCTCCGTCCTCAATTTTTAATTCACGATAGCTCCCCAGCTCATTTTGCATATTACTGCTTTGGGGTATAAAAATTATCTCACTCGCTGTATTCTCATGACATAATACACACAACGACAAGGAGGTGAATTTCGAGATGAAACGTTTCGTGAACAGCCGAAATGCAGATTTCTACTGCAAGGTGTTCATGAAGTCATTCATCTCTGGGAAAAATGCGTCCCATTGAAGAGTGAGTATGCGGAAAAGGGATAATACAACACTTCACCATTTCAGATTGATGACTAAAACTTTAGGACTACCCTAGTATGTCCAATGAGCTTGGTCCTTATTTTAGTCACTACCTCCATACAAAAGATCTTGCTTAAAATTGTAGGTGCAATGTTTACAAAAACGGGTTATAATCATAAGAGTAAATATATTTTAAGAAATTCAAGTACAAGTAGTACGAAATGTATGCTGCTGCGAAGTAAACGAATAAACCTTCTCGAGGGAACCAAGATAACTAAGTACTAAGGAATTTCTCAGTGGCTTAAAATCATTTCGTACATTGTATTCTTTATTCACACATCTCAAACGTTTTAATTCCCTCATTACCCGATATTTCAACAACTCTATGGTTCACTTCCATGAAGTGCGCTGATCCAGATCTAATTTCCAAAAAATGTCCTCATCAAATTAAGATCTGTATTCGACACTAGCACTTTCCTTTTAGGAAGGTATGCTCTCTTTGTCTGTGACAGTATGCCTCTTGTATAACTCATGTTTCTTTGGAAATTTGTTGTTTGTTTCCACAGTAGCAGCATTCCTTCGTCTATTACTTTTCCAAGTATACTTTCTCCTTTTGTGATTCTCGAAGAGCGTATTTGCTATTACGTCCTTAAATTTATTGTTGAACTCAAAGAATCTTTCTCTTCTCTCATATTTTGTACGGAACATGTATTTTTCTGTAAATCTTTCGTCTCCCTTTACATAGACGTTCAACATCCTCATATACTTCCTGTGTCTCTTTATCCTTTACTTGTGACGTTAACAAGTATACTGTTGTTGCTGGCGTTTGTTTGTTATTGGTTCCGACGAGAACAATCCTGTTATTGAACTGTTCCCCAAGCCACCAAAACGTCTTTCAGGTCCATCTGTTTTCTACAACTACTACATAAAACAGTAAATAATGGAAATTTTCACATTTTGTGAACTGTCCTGGTGTTCTGGAATGTCTAAGTAGCACGTTGTTGTTCAAGCACGAAGCTTGCTTCGGCCATCTGAAGGACATCAGCGGCTGTGAAACTTGATCTTCCATTGAGTGACAAGCAGGGGAAGCGTCTGTGGTTCGTGTCCGTCGGCACATGTGGTCTCGGAGCTGCAGGAGGCTGCGAAGATGACTCGGTGCTACTGGCAGATCTTGTGCTATTAGTATATGGGTGTATAATGCTGCCCTCTCCCTCCTGTGATAACTCCTCTGACGTTACATCCCATTCTTTATTGACTTTAATCTACTCCTAAACTTAGTGTTATCCAATCATTTGAATTGGAGGTAACTTATCTGATCTGTCAACTACATGTCACAGGTTTGTATTTATCACCATTTCTTCAATATTAGTTTTAGATGCAGTTTCTGTTCTGTCCACATCGTAGTTTGGACACTGCAGCACAGCGTGATCTGAGGTTTCCTCGCGAACACAGCCACAAAGGTTTGTGGAGCACCTTGGAATTCTTTTCAACTGAACGGAATATGGGTCGTGCCCTATTAAAAAGTGTATAATTCCCCTACTAGCGTTCATGTGCTGCAATTTCAGTCTATCCCCTACAGAGCATAAATTCTACGCTCCCTATCCAATGAGTCCCACTCACGCTGCCAGTCCTGCATTTTCGAGTTCCACAGACCTGGCTTGTTAACCACTTCCAATGATACCAAAATCCTGCTCCTGTTTTGTCACTTTAGACCACTATCTTGCTCCCTGGTATCGGACAGTTAGATCCACAAGTTCAGTTCCCGCTAAAACCAATAGTGCTTTAGTGGGAGATGTACTGAAGGTACCAGTCAGCCGAAAAAGTAAACCCCTCCGTAACCGTCTTAGGATGGTTGTGTACCATCGGTAAAGGAGCTGCTGCGTAGCGCACTTGCATCGAAGACCAGTACAGCTGAGAAAATTGCACTGTGGTAGGTTCTCATAGTGTGCTATGCAATTTTGTACTAAGCTGCTCCCATATGTGTCAATTAATTTGCGCATAGTGTGGTGCGCTCTCTGAGTGACAGTTGTTATATGCACCATAAAATTTCTTCTTTCATCCAACAGGCCTCCTATATATAAGGTTATGTTTTTCAGAGAATTGAGACGCCCTCCTTTCTTGTTGTGGGATTTATAGCAATAGCAAATTTCCATTTAGCAGTGCGTATGTTGTATTACGGGCAGCGACAGTCAGTTTGTTGCTAGCGCACCCTGCCTGTATCACAGACAGCATCCAATTTTCTTTCCTCTCGGGTTTAGTCGTCGAACTTTACCACCAAAACACCATCAGAGTACGCCACCATCTACACTGTCACCAGTGTTTTTGTAGAAGTTGCTCAATAGTTAAACCCCAAATTAACAAGCCATTATTTAAAGCGTGTGGAACGCCTAAGGTAATTTTCTTCAATATTTTGCCGTTCCCTGCCGCCTACTCTAATGTACTTCTCCTACAGAAGTCCAAAAGACTGTTGTAGAGACCAGAAGAGTCCGAACGTCTCTCAGCCTTTGAAAGATTGCCGGCCACATTCAGAGTTCTGTCTTTCCACTCTCCCAGCCGTTAAAGTGTTACCATTTCCAATGTTATTCAACCGATTTCTCACTGTCACCTCCCTCTTGACAGCGCCCTCCGGAGATCCGATTGGGGGACAAGCCCAGAATCGTCGGCCAATGGAGATATCATCATGACGCTTTTTCAATTACGGGCGACATTTGCTATGGGTATACACTATGTGCCTTTAACATGATAAACTTGTTGTAATTTGAGTTCACAGAGAGGTAAAATTGTGAAAATAACATCATTGTCACCTTTGTAAAACTTATTTATTTCCACTTGGAATACATAAATAACTCCACTTATTAACGCAGAGGAGAGAGAGGATAGGTGGAAACAGTGCGTTGAAGGCCTTTACGGAGGGTATTGGGCTGTGTAAAAGAAGAAATAAGACTCGATATGGGACGCATGGGGAGCCAATACCAACGTCAAACAGAGCTTCGAAAAACTTATGATCAAACAATGGCGAAGATTCTAAGAGTCTGGAGACATAACATCAGACTTTCGGAAAAGCGTAATACACACAGCGGAGATGGGTCAAATGGCTCTGAGCACTATGGGACTCAACTGCAGAGGTTATTAGTTCTTTAGAACTTAGAACTAGTTAAACCAAACTAACCTAAGGACACCACACACATCCATGCCCGAGGCAGGATTCGAACCTGCGACCGTAGCGGTCTCGCGGTTCCAGACTACAGCGCCAGAACCGCGCGGCCACTTCGGCCGGCACACACAGCGGAGAGAGCAAGTTAAGATATACAGGAGAAATGTGACACAGTAAGCTTAAATTTCATGCATCCATGTCGTTTGTAAGCGTAATACACAGAAGAATGGAAAAGAAAATTGAGGATATATTACAATTAGTTAGTTAGTTGGTTGGTTAGTTACTTGCCATATAGACCAAATTCACGGTAAACGTTGTGCTGTGCAGAGTACAACTAAATAAAAAGTAACATTTTTATGGGTGCATGCTCTGCATTTACAGGTTTTCTTATGACTAATTATCTCTACTTTGGAATTCCTCTATGGTACGGAATCAGTTCTTCAGGAGAAAACTGTATCGTCTACATTTGAAAAGATTTCTGCTGTAAATCAGACATTTTACTTCCATGGCTAGATTGTCACAGAGTTCTATAGCTGCGACATTTCACCCCTTTCTGCGCCGAAGATAGATTCATTGCCAAAGATAGATTCATTGAAGGGCAATGTAGATCATTATTCCTGCTAGTCTTGTATTAGTGTGAAGGTAACCTTCCTTCCTCCGAATTTTATTCCTCGTAATGTCAAAATTTCTAAGTGTGTATTTCGTCACGGAAACTAAAATAGTAATTGTACAATCCAGATGGTTATGTACTGATAAACTGCTACATTTCCAGTGAAATTTCATTAGCGCACCCATATTGGAGAGCTAATTACGTGTAACATCTAGAACATCATCATCATGAGCCAATTCAATCATTAAATGATGTGACGTCTTCGAGACGTAGATTCAGGTAAGCTTTCACCAGTCTTCTCCAAGTGGGACGGTCTTGGGCAGTTCTTGTGATGACCTCAACCCACAGGAAAAATAATTATCAAAATCTGAACTGTGAAGTCATTCAAAACTCTAGTTGGAAAACCACACTCTTTGTTATACTTCTCAATTGGTCACGATCCCATTTTGTTTATGAACTGAAAACTCTAATATTGACGAGGAACTCCTCTGAAATTTACCTGAACCGACAAAATTGTGTGTATATTCTCTGAAACTTCAAAGACATCTAAGACAATATCTGAAAGGAATTAGAAAAAGTGACAAAATTTCGTGAATCACACACAATACTGTTAACAATCGCATGAACACTGGGGGGGGGGGGGGGGGGGTACCATACATCTACCCACTTTTGAGTATAACCAGTGTCTCTTAATACTGCGATTCGTACCAATACAACATCAAAAACTTTCATTACTGGGTAAACAGTCACTACGTGATTTGACAGCTGACATTTATAATTCCCGCTCACGTCAGGAAAAGCACCAATGCGGGAGTAGCAGCTTTTACGTTATTGGTCAGAACGCAAGCAATTATGGCGGTCGCCGTAATTTTCGCGCGAATCCATATTTCGCGACAAAATACTCTTATTAGTGACTGTCATATATCTAGTCTCATAACAATACATAAAACTACATAAAATAACTACAATAATTTTGACATGCAAGGAGAATTAGTCCTGATGAGAGGAAGAAGTTTATATTTACTGGTGTTTCAACAATGACTACCAGGCAACTTTTAATTCACTGATTGTAATTTTATTTTCGTCAGCAGAAAGCAAACAAACTAAACAAAGAATTTAATTAAATAGAGTCTGTAATTCTTATATTTTTAATAGGGAAAGAAAGTTTCTAGGTCAGGGAATAGCGTTCGGTGAAATCCCTTAACTTTTTGTTGCATACGAAGCGTTGCGTTAGGCAGCACGATGTCGACGGGTTACGATGATGAGAGCAGGATTCAGACAGTTCCGCTGGTTAATCTTCTCCGGCGAAACGCAAATAAAGTTCTGGCACAGCTGTATCATTAACCCCGTGATGATTAACAAACCACAAGACGCCAGTATACGAACGTTGTTGACATGTCCTCTCTTTCAAAGTACATGACGTAGACATCGCTCGTTTTTACACTTTATGAACTGTCCGTGACGCTATCGTCCATAATTACACGGTTCGTCACATTCATATAGTCTTAGCAACAAATACACAGTTCATAGAATTGTTCTTGTGTGTGAAGCACACCGTAAACAATGTCCACTCTGTTCTCGCATTTCTAACTTCGACAACGTCACTGAAAGCCATTTATATTGCACAGTTAATTAGTCTTCACTTTCATGGCTTGATAGAATGTGATATACAACAGTTTCACCACCAAAAACCAATACCAGCAAAGTTCATTCGAATAAAGGCACAGTTCGTGTCGGCCACAACAGAGTAATGTTAGCGGCACTTTCACAGTCCGGTTTATTTGCTCTTAAAGTTCGCTGGCGATGACATTACATACCGCAGTGGTAAAGAGAATTAACAATCTGATAGTTCGGTATCACTGTCCATACAATTACGTATGCTTTTCATGGAACACAGTACTATTTTTTCCCGCGCACGCTTCACAGACACGCCATCCGCCATCCCCTCTACTATGCAACAACCTTTCAACTCTCGATATCACTATCACTGTCCCCTGTCTATAGGTGTTATATCGTTATCGTAAATTACATAAACCTTTATAAATGTTATTGACTGCATTTTTCACAATTAATTTATATTCCAAAAGAGAACTTTAGAAACTTTACCACAGACACAAAGCAAGAAACATATTTATCCATTGGCAAACGAAATAATCATAACTACATCTTTATATTTAAAAACCTCAGTAGAATGTTACATAATCACAATTATAAATGCCCATATGAACAAAAGAAAAAGAATAGAAATGCAAAGAATCAGGAAAAAAATTTTATATGCGTAATTAGCAATGCCTTCACATTCTCTGACAGGTGTTACCAGCGATCTTCGTGATGTCTTTGTCCCATCTGTCTGGCGGTCTTCCTCTAGGCCGCCGGTGCTCTCTCGGACTCCACTCCAGTACTAGCTTCGTCCATCTGTTGTCTTTTCTTCTTGTGACGTGGCCAGCCCAGTGCCATTTCAAGGAACCTACTGTCTCTAAGATGTCATTAACCTTCGTCACAGACCGGATGTCATCTGCCCTTTCCTATCCTTTCTTGTATAGCCCAGCATTGATCTCTCCATGGCTCTCTATGCTGTCCTAAGTTTCCCTTTTGTAAATGAGTTCAGTGTCCATGTTTCGCAGCCATACGTCATAACAGGAAGAATGCATTGCTCAAATACTGCTTTCTTCAGATTTACTGGCATTTTTGATCATAATACTGTTGAATTCTTCCCAATTGCTTGCCAGCCAAGCTTGATGCGTCCATAGATTTCTGGCCTTATGTCTCCCTTCATATTTATAATCTGGTCTCTTCTAGTAGACTGTCCTTGACTTTCACATCTCCAGCTGGGACCCATTTGTTGGACATTACTTTTGTTTTGGAAAGGTTCATGTTCAAGCCAACCAGCTGACATTCCGATGCAAGATCTGTAACTACGTTTTGGAGCTCTGCGAAGTCTTTGGCCAGTAAGGCAATATCATTAGCAAATCTCAAGTTGGTAAGCCTTCTTCCATTAATTCTAATTCCCTTACCATCCCAGCTCAGCTCTGACATAGCCATTTCCAATACAGCGGAGAACAGTTTTGGGGAGATGGGATCGTCTTGCTTGACACCCCTCATGATGCGGAATTCTTGAATTGATTCGCCGATGTTAACATAATCTGAAGAATTCTCGTAGATTTTCCTGAGCACTTCAATGTATGCTGCTCTCACTCCTTGCTCCCTCAAAGCTTGGAGGACAGCTACATGGCTAACGGAGTCAAATGCCTTTTCAAAGTCAACAAAGGCAATGCAGAGAGGCAGTTGGTATTCATTCGCTCTGCTTATCACTCCACTAATGGTCAGAATGTGGTCAATAGTGCTAAAATTGCTTCGGAATCATGCTTGTTCTATAGGTTGGGCTGAGTCTAGGGTGGAACCAATTCGGTTTAACAAGGTCTTTGTGAAAATTTTGTACAAAATTGAAAGCAAGCTGATAGGACGTTACTTTTTAATATTGGGAATACATACTTTCTTGTGTATCAAAATAATCTTAGCCTTGTTCCACGATAGTGGGATTGAAGCATAGTGCAGGCAGGAAGTAAATACTTTTGCCAAGTGCTTTATTGTTACCTCTCCTGGCAGTTTGAGGATGTCAACACTGAGCTCATCATCACCCGGCGCTGTTCCCTTCTTCATGCTATCTAGAGCACACTTGACTTCCAATGGGAGTATATCTGGAACACTAGGTACATCATTTAATTTAGATACATCGAATTTTCCCTTGGATTACTATACAAACTGCTATAAAAGTCTCTGATGAACTTCAAAACCCCCTCCTTTTCAGTGATTCGACTGTCATTTTCATCGAGTGCGATAATCTGCTTTTTACCGATTGCGAGTTTGCGTTTGGCTGACTTTAAACTTGTCTTGTTCTCCAAGCTTGCTCGTAAGGTGTCTTCAGTGAATTTCTGTATGTCAGTTTTCATTTCTCTTCGCACTGCCTTACATAGTTCGGAATACGATACCATGTCACGATTGGTTTGGATTTTCGTTTCTCTCCTCTGTTGTAAAATGATTTCAGTTTTGGCACTGAATTTCTTTGGTTGGTATGCCTGCGTGGCCGAGCGGTTCAAGGCGCTTCAGTCTGGAACCGCGCTACCGCTTCGGTTGCAGGTTCGAATCCTGCCTCGGGCATGGATGTGTGTGATGTCCTTAGGTTAGTTAGGTTTAAGTAGTTCTAAGTTCTAGGGGACTGATGACCTTAGATGTTAAGTCCCATAGTGCTCAGAGCCATTTGAACCATTTTTTTCTTTGGTTCTTTATTTTTTTGGCCGACTTCTTGTGCACTTGAAACAACCATTTCCGCCAAATCACCATCTTTAGTTACGTGGAACTTGCTTTGGAGGATTTCTTGGAATTTCGAGGAATGTTCTTCCAGGTATTTGAGGTTGCTTATCCTTCTCTTCCCTTTCATGAGTTTATTCCTTTCATTTCTTACATTGCGTTCGACCCTTGCTCTCACAAGACAGTGATCACTGCCAGTGCTGAACTGATTTAGCACTGATATGTCTTTTACAATCTGCGGAATGTTTGACAGAATAAAGTCTATCTCATTTTTGACACTGAAATTTGGGCTCCTCCAAGTCCATTTTCGGTCAGGGTGCCTCTTAAAGAACGTATTCATGATGGACAAATTGGTGTACTCAGCGAACTGGACTGATCTCTCACCTCTATCGATTCGGTCGTCAATCCCATAGTTGCCCGCCACTGTGTCTCCTTGTTTCTTGGTGCCAACTTTTGCACTGAAATCGCCAATGAACATCTGGAAGTGACAATCGCTACCTTTTTTACAGGTGCTATCCACACTATCTAGAACATAACTAGTAAATTTTAGTCTAATTAATTCCATCCCATATTTTAGCAATTTTTCTCATTGCACTGTTGTTTTACGTACTTCCAAGCCACTTTGTCAGATCTCAGTCACATTTTAGCGTCCCAACGGAACACAGTGATTTCGAATTCCAGATATAGAAGAACATGGCCAGTAATAAAAGTGGTATTCTAAAATCCTAAACACCAGAGAAGGTGCCAATTACTGGTATTAGATTCCAAGTCTCGCCGCATCGTTCTGTGGAATTTCCTGGTGTGTTTATTGGATGAGACTTCAGTTTCGGCAGCCCAAGCACGCTCTACGAAATAGGTGCAGAGCGTACTTCATTACCTTTATTTCCTCTTAAATTGCGAGTGCACTATAACATCTAAGGTACTACCTACTGTAACTGCCAACAGAGAATCTCACGAGAAATCCGAAGCGTTTGATCCTTATAGCTAACACCAAATAGCCAACATTATGCCAAGACAAAATAACAAGTTATCTAATGTGTAGTGTTGCAACCAGAGATTGTACTATAACGGTTTGATTCACTAATATAGTACTGATCGAAAAACAGGATCAGCCCACATCAGAATTGGTACTGCACAATGGAATACACCAAGTCTCTCCGTACTATTACGATCCATGATACAATTACCGCTCTTAATAGAAGAGACACTGAAACACACACAGAAACCGCCATTCGGGAATTGTTTGAATTGCTGATTTTACATACCCTAGTACACTATGTTACACTCCTGGAAATGGAAAAAAGAACACATTGACACCGGTGTGTCAGACCCACCATACTTGCTCCGGACACTGCGAGAGGGCTGTACAAGCAATGATCACACGCACGGCACAGCGGACACACCAGGAACCGCGGTATTGGCCGTCGAATGGCGCTAGCTGCGCAGCATTTGTGCACCGCCGCCGTCAGTGTCAGCCAGTTTGCCGTGGCATACGGAGCTCCATCGCAGTCTTTAACACTGGTAGCATGCCGCGACAGCGTGGACGTGAACCGTATGTGCAGTTGACGGACTTTGAGCGAGGGCGTATAGTGGGCATGCGGGAGGCCGGGTGGACGTGCCGCCGAATTGCTCAACACGTTGGGCGTGAGGTCTCCACAGTACATCGATGTTGTCGCCAGTGGTCGGCGGAAGGTGCACGTGCCCGTCGACCTGGGACCGGACCGCAGCGACGCACGGATGCACGCCAAGACCGTAGGATCCTACGCAGTGCCGTAGGGGACCACACCGCCACTTCCCAGCAAATTAGGGACACTGTTGCTCCTGGGGTATCGGCGAGGACCATTCGCAACCGTCTCCATGAAGCTGGGCTACGGTTCCGCACACCGTTAGGCCGTCTTCCGCTCACGCCCCAACATCGTGCAGCCCGCCTCCAGTGGTGTCGCGACAGGCGTGAATGGAGGGACGAATGGAGACGTGTCGTCTTCAGCGATGAGAGTCGCTTCTGCCTTGGTGCCAATGATGGTCGTATGCGTGTTTGGCGCCGTGCAGGTGAGCGCCACAATCAGGACTGCATACGACCGAGGCACACAGGGCCAACACCCGGCATCATGGTGTGGGGAGCGATCTCCTACACTGGCCGTTCACCACTGGTGATCGTCGAGGGGACACTGAATAGTGCACGGTACATCCAAACCGTCATCGAACCCATCGTTCTACCATTCCTAGACCGGCAAGGGAACTTGCTGTTCCAACAGGACAATGCACGTCCGCATGTATCCCATGCCACCCAACGTGCTCTAGAAGGTGTAAGTCAACTACCCTGGCCAGCAAGATCTCCGGATCTGTCCCCCATTGAGCATGTTTGGGACTGGATGAAGCGTCGTCTCACGCGGCCTGCACGTCCAGCACGAACGCTGGTCCAACTGAGGCGCCAGGTGGAAATGGCATGGCAAGCCGTTCCACAGGACTACTCCAGCATCTCTACGATCGTCTCCATGGGAGAATAGCAGCCTGCATTGCTGCGAAAGGTGGATATACACTGTACTAGTGCCGACATTGTGCATGCTCTGTTGCCTGTGTCTATGTGCCTGTGGTTCTGTCAGTGTGATCATGTGATGTATCTGACCCCAGGAATGTGTCAATAAAGTTTCCCCTTCCTGGGACAATGAATTCACGGTGTTCTTATTTCAA
Source organism: Schistocerca serialis cubense (assembly GCF_023864345.2). NCBI lineage: Eukaryota > Metazoa > Arthropoda > Insecta > Orthoptera > Acrididae > Schistocerca > Schistocerca serialis. The sequence continues at coordinate 292,963,993 of NC_064641.1, forward strand.
TTTCCAGGAGTGTATTTACATCCGTCCGTGCCACAACATAGTCTCGCATAATGTGAGAAGTCTTAATTATTTTTAAACAACTGGTGAGGATTTTAGTGAGCGGAAGGAACCAGGCCACTGAAAATTAATTTAAAACAGATTTCACAAACCTTTATTGTATTTTCAATGTAGGATACTTCATGAGTAATAGCAAAGATGTTAAATTTTTTTTCTATTTACATAAGATGAACCAACTTGGCCAAGTGCCTTGAACACCTGAAATCAATAATCATAGCAGGAAAGACGTTAATTTAAATTCTTGCATAATATTAATTTTAATAATTCAGTAATAGGTTCGTAAGGTAGTTCCGTCTTCATCTCTGATAATGGGCACAATTGCTCAGTTGGTAGATACAGTTCAATATTATTACTAAAACGGAGAAAAGATTAGACTGTAAAAAAGTCACAAGATACAACTTACTGATGCAAGCGGACAGGGAGGAAACTGACACTAAGTGAATGAGTCGAAAAAAGAGTAAGTAACCAAGCAGACAACTGATTTGATTTTAATGTATCTCCTCTAATCAGCATGTGAGTAACCATAAGCCTTTAAATCAATCGCGGAAATCACTGAAGCACACGCTAACACAAAATAAAAAACGACGCACCCGAAGGAATTATCCGAAAGGGACAGAAATCGGTAGATGTGATGTACATGTACAGACAAATAAATAATTACAATTTCAGAAAAATTGTATGATTTCATTTACGGATTCTTCCGCTACTTCTTGGTAGAACAATTCTATATTTAAATCTGAATACCAACTACACTTTCATTGTTCCACTGATTTTTGTTTATTTCTAGTTAGCTTTCGGCTTATTGGAACATCATCAGGAAAAGCTTACTAGCGCCTGAAAGGGACATTAGTTCTTAGGTATGCAAACATTATAAGCAAAGATACAATCAACCTGCATTCAATGTTGTTCATAAAACTTGTTCCTTAACGTCGAAATTATACACAATGAGCAATGTTATGCACAGTTTTCCATTGTGTAAAGTATAATTCTAACATTAAGGAACAAGTTTGATGTACAACACATTAACTTTCCCATTCGCTTCTCATTCAGGTAACATTTCAACAGCCATTGTCGAGCACTAGAATTGGGCTTAGTTGACCCACAGTGCCAACAACTTTGCACTAACTTACGGATGCCAGAATAAAGAGAGGGCCAGCCTAAATGCTCCGTAACTCTAGATATCAGCTTAAAAATATACGTGAAGCAAATTTGCTGGAAGACTTATCTTAAGCTTTTCGTCCCCTCTAGTGTTACAACAAAGCACTCTTTTACTGAAACTTTAAGCTGGTAGTTCTCTACCCTGGATAAGCTGCTGACAGATGCTATTAAGGTTGGGTCAGATCCAGAAATCATTCAGGAATCTCACAAGAATGCCCTAACTACACTCTCCATTTGGAAATTTGTGGTAAGGTCTTATGGGACCAAACTGCTGAGGCCATCGGTCCCTAAGCTTACGCACTACGTAATCTAACTTAAGCTAACTTACGCTAAAGACGACACACACGCATACATACCCATTCCCGAGGGAGGGCTCGAACCTCCGACGGAGGGAGCCGCGCGGACCGTGACAAAACGCCCTAGACAACGCCGCTCCCCACGCGGCGCACTCTCCATGATCCTTCAGTAGTTCGGTGTCTTCCTCACAATCAAAATGGTTCATATGGCTCTGAGCACTATGGGACTTAACATCTGTGGTCATCAGTCCCCTAGAACTTAGAACTACTTAAACCTAACTAACCTAAGGACATCACACACATCCATGCCCGAGGCAGGATTCGAACCTGCGACCGTAGCAGTCGCGCGGTTCCGGACTGCGCGCCTAGAACCGCTAGACCACCGTGGCCGGCTCCTCACAATCATTAAATATTCTACTGAGGGCAAAAGCTAACTGATTACCGGTACCCCAGCTATACGTAAGTGTAAAACGGAAGGCTGTAATCCAGACAGCCCATATCGCAATGTGGCTAGTTTTACGCTCTCAACTAAGGACTTCAGTATAGGTCTCAAGTAAGAAAGGTCGATGTTTTAAATAGAATCGAAATTTTCCCAGAATGTAAAGCACTGCCAGAAACTATTGAGACCAAATGGCTGTTCCGCTCCATTATTTTGCCTTAAGATACCATAATGTGCTTTATCAATAATAACAAATTGGTCAGCTTCACATTTTTGTTCGAGTATCGAGAGCCTCCAGCAAAGGGATGGGCAGAATTGTGTTTACTTTTTTATTTCATGTTGCACATCTCTTTCCCATCCCTATTATGTTGCTCTCTGTTTTGTTGGTGGTTTTATGTGTAGAGCAACTGTAGCGCTAAAATTTTTTTCTTCGGTTGAACAGTCAAAGATATACCTGTGGTGGTGAGATGTAGGGGGTAAATTGATTTGCTCTTAGTCTAGGGGCTGCCGGCACGGTAGCTCAACGTGTTCGGTCAGAGGGTTAGCTGCCCTCTCTAACAACAACAACAAAAAAAAACTGAGTCAATGCATCAACGATGAACTTGAACGACTGTCATGCAACTAAATATGACGAACAGAATCAGATCAACAAAAAATAAACAAATAAACAAAAAGATGGTTGCGTCTACAGTTAATAATCAAAACGCCCTCGGTCGCGGATTCAAACGCCACCAAAACTTAAATTTTGAACAAAAATCCTCGGCATTGGTTTCTGAAGATTTACGGCATAAGAAGTCAACCTCATTCTACCAACGGCCCTGTCAAAGAGTTCAGAGGATTGGACAGAGGTTAAGAGCTCTCTCCTGCCGTTAGGGTTGGAAACTAAAGGTGGAAGAACCAGCAATGAATAACTGCATGGGGATGCAGAAGGCATGGAAACCACTGCATCAAAGACACAGTACATGAGGCCTGTAACTGAAAGAAGATATCGTAATTACCCCTCCATTGGCAAAACACTCTGGACCAGAACCCCGTTCAGATCTCCAGGAGTAGACGGCCAAGGAGTAGATGACCAGGAGACAAAGACTGAACAATCAACGAAAGGGTAACGTTCTATGAGTCGGAGCGTGCAAAGGCAGAAGGTAGAACGTGATAGGGAAGCTAGAAAATATGTAAATCTAAATACAAAGGCTCATTCTAGATGGAGTGGGGGGTTAGTAAAATGAAACGGAGAGAAGACAAGGATTTCTGCTCAGATTTGTACAGAATAATATAAACGGCAGCGGTAAATAGTATAACTGGAGTAGGGTTCTTTATTAATAATATGGTAGGCCAGAGAGTGTGTTCCCGTGAAGTGTTGAGCGGTAGAGTTGTTCTCGTCAGAAGCGATAGCAATCCAACACTGCCAACAATAGTTTAGGTATATATGTCGAAGTTGCAAGCTGAAGATGAATAGATAGTCAAAGTATATAACGATACTGAACGGGTAATTAGAACGTAAGGCGAGATGACAATCTTATAGCAATGGGGAACTGGAATACCATTGTAGGGGAAGGGAGAGAGGAGAGGGTTGTGGGAGAAAATATGCTTGGCAGCAGTAACGACAGAGGAGAAACACTGAGTTCTGCAATAAATTTCCGCTAGTAATAGCGAACAGAATCACAGAATGAGAAAGAATATTTGAAAAAGGCTGGGAGATATGGGAACATTTCAGTTAGATTACATCCTTGTAAGACGGAGATCCCGAAACCAGATATTGAATTGTAAGACGTACACAGGAGCGGATATAGACTCATATCACAATTGATAGTGATGAAGAGTAGGCTGAAGTTTAAGAGACTAGTCATGCAAAATCCATATGGAACGAACTGGGATAAGGAACTACAAAGGAATAAAGAGATATGCATGAAGGACTCTAAGGCTATAGATACTGAGGAAAAGGATAGCATAGTAGGCAGTTCAGTAGATGAGGAATTGGCATCTCTAAAAAGAGGAAAAACAGAAGTTGCAAAGAAAACCATAAATATAAAGAAGGAAAGTGCGAAGAAACAATGGGTAACAGAATAAGTACTTCATCTGATCGGTGAAAGAAGCAAATACTAAAATTTTCAGGGTCATTCAGGAATACAGAAATGCAAGCGGCTTAGGAATGAAATAAATAGGAAGTGCAGCCAACTAAAGTGAATAACTGTATGAAAAATGTAAGGAAATCGAAAAAGAAGCGGGCTCAGCGTACAGATAAGTTGAAACAATCTCCGGTGAAATGTGGTAGGTAACATTAAGAGTGCAACGGCAATTCCTCTTTTAAATGCACAGGAGGGACTGGATAGGTAGAACTATTAAATTTGTTGTGGGTTGGCAGGAGACCAACACCGTAATATTAGAGGAAGCCGAAAGGCACTCGTTTTAGCTCACGCAGGCTGGCGTGAGGTCTGGAACAGGACAGGGAAATTAGACTTTAGCAAAAAAAGGACGTAGCTGTTGGAATACTTAACTTTAATCCGTAAATGGTGAACGTCGCTCTTGACGGTACATGTTTTACAGTATCAATAGTAACTGGTAATGGGGCCTTGCTAGGTCGTAGCAAATGACTTAGCTGAAGGCTATGCTAACTATCGTCTCGGCAAATGAGAGCGTAATTTGTCAGTGAACCATCGCTAGCATAATCGGTTGTACCACTGGGGCGAGTGCTAGGAAGTCTCTCCAGACCTGTCGTGTGGCGGCGCTCGGTCTGCAATCACTGATAGTGGCGACACGCGGGTCCGACGTATACTAACGGACCGCGGCCGATCTAAAGGCTACCACCCAGCAAGTGTGGTGTCTGGCGGTGACACCACAAAATTAAACGCCTGTATGTTGAGGATGGCTAGTCTGATGAGGTAGAAGAAGGAACATGTATCTACATAGAAGATGCAGGAGATCCAGTATCAAAATCAGAATTTAAAAGAGCTGTGGAAGACTTAAGATCAAATATTCCAGAAGGGACAGATAACATTCCATCAGAATTTCTAAATTCATTGAGGGAAGTGGAAATAAAGCGACTAATCATGATGATGTGTAGAACGTATGAGTCTGGCGATATACCATCTTACTTCCAGATGAGTGTTATCCACACAATTCCGAAGACTGCAAGAGCTGATAAGCGTGAGATTTATCACAAAATTAGGTTAATAGCTGATGCACCAAGTTGCTGACAAGAATATTACAGAAGAATGGAAAAGAAAACTGAGAATGTGTTAGATGCTTATCAGTTAGGCTTTAGGAAATCTAAAGGCACCATAGAGGCAGTTCTGACTTTGGGGCTGATAATGGAAGCAAGACATTCATTGGAAAAAGCTTTCGATAATGTTGAATGGTACAGGGTGTTAGAAATTATGAGGAAAATAGGGTTAAGCTATAGGGAGAGACGGCTAATATATAATGTGTACAAGAACCAAGAGCTAGGACAAGAATCTAGTCTTTCGCGCTTTTGTTCAGTCTATATAGCGACGCAGCAATGATGGAAGTAAAATCAAAGTTGAAAAGTTGAATTCAAGGTGAACGCACATAAATGATAAGATTCGCTGGTGACGTTGTTATCCTCAGTGAAAGTGAAGAATTACTGGATCTTCTGATTGAAATAAACAATCTAATGCGTGCAAGGAATAAGTTCCTGCAGTCGCACTATCCTATGTGCCCTCGGTGGCTCAGATGGATAGAGCGTCTGCTATGTAAGCAGGAGGTCCCGGCTTCGAGTCCCTGTCGGGATATACATTTTCAGCTGTCCCCATTGATGTATATCTACACAACCTGTCGGCAGCTAAGGGTTTTGATTTAATTATCATTTCAAATCAAAGAAAGGTGAAAGTAATGAGGAGCAGCAGAAATGAGAACTGCGAGAAGCGTAACATCAGGATTGATGGTCTTGAAGTAGACGAAGTTAAGGAATTCTGTTACCTAGGCAGCAAAATGAGTAATGATGGACGGAGCAAGGGCTACATGAAAAGCAGACTACCACTAGCAAAAAGGGCATTTCTGTCCAAGAGAAGTCTGCTAGTATCAAATTTGGCCTTAATTTGAGGAAGAAATTTCTGAGGAGGTACGATTTGAGCACAGCATTGTATGGAAGCGAAACACGGAATATAGGAGAACCGAAAAATAAGCGAATCGATTCATTTGAGATGTGGTGGTACAGACGAATGTTGAAAATTAGGTGGACCGATAAGGTAAAGAACAGGTCCTGTGCAGAATGGGAGGTGAAGGGATGTATTGGAAACACTAACAAGAAGAAGGGACAGAATGATAGAATGTTAAGTCATCATGAATGGGAGATGAAGGGGTTGTATTGGAAACACTGACAAGAAGAAGGGACAGAATGATAGAACGTTAAGTCATCATGGAATTACGTACGTGGTAGTAGAGATAGCTGTAGAGGGTATAAACCGTAGAGGGTTAAAACTGCAGAGGAAGCCCGAGATTGGAATACAACCAGCAAATAATTGAGGACGTAGGTTGCAAGTGCTACTCTGAATTGAAGAGGTTGGTACAGGAGAGGACTTCGTGGAGGACCACTCCATACCAGTCATAGGATTGAAATTTGCCGTTAGCTGGCGCTCCGCCATTTTTCAGCATTGGGTTTCGTAATGGCTTAGAGGATGAAAGGGCTCTAGGCAGATCTCTATCGGTCTGTTTTATTATTTCAGAGTAAGAGACATACTCTAAGTAAAATCATTAATTCTTTGCTTCTCAGCACCATCATTATAAGCGTTATGTTGCGCAAATACACTGGTTACAAATCAGGTTTCTAATAGGCACACTGAGCCCATTTCAAATACAGCAGCATGAACTTAACCCTGTGGTGCTGTCAGGACATTTAATGTTTTTTTATTCATTTTTCCCTAAACTTGTGTTTATTCCTTTTCGTTGACCTTTTTGGCAGAATATTTAACGGTTTCCTTTGTTTGTGTACCGATATCAATCAGCCAAGTAGCCGCACATTTATAAAAAAGAGTAGGCATTTTCATTTATTGGTTTCTACTTAGGATCATAACCGAGCGAACTGTGTGAAATATTTAAGCTTTCGTGCGTGTGTAATTTTTCGATTTTATTTGCTTTCCTCTGCTGGTTATTGTCTCCATGCTCCCAAGTGAGCATAACAGCGCTGGGAAATAGCCGTCTGCTTCCTAAGTTAGTTAAAGATAGGATTTGCACGTGTTGAGTATTAACTTTTGCTATTAATCCAACAACCATTAAACGCCGAGAAAAGATAATTGCACCATTGATTTCCAATCGCCCACGTGCACTGTGAATAAACAGCAGATATTCAAGTGTAACTTCGTTATATGTTCAGCGTTTGCTGCGTGTGAAGTTTTTTTTATTAATCCAAGATCGATCCAGCAAGGGGAATACATATTTCTGGCACTGACTTCCAACCTAACGTTACGCACTGATTGTTCTCGCCAAATCTATTCACCCCACGAGTAGTCCTAATGTGTGGATCATGATTAGAAACAGCAGCCATTAAACACTGCATCTATGGAATGAGTATGGGAGTTACGTGTGAGAACCACCTTCACCCCTAAAGCAACATAGTTTTCCACCATATCCCGCACATAATAACGTACAAGATTGCTTAGGTTTAGATGTTGAGCACCATCAAAGCAGGAAATATGTTATTCATGCTTTGTTCTCCACTGAGGTTTGTGCATAATGCCACAATAAATTGTATCTTTAATAAGCATCAGAGTCAGTTTTCACATTAGTAGTTTCAGTCACTTAACCCCACCTGATAATGCAGTCCTAATTAGTTGTCCCCACGAAATAATATCGAATCAGTCATTAATTAAATCATATTCTCCTGATTAAGACAGTGGTGTAAATTATTTAATTTAGCTATAACCTTTGATTGCTTGTCCCTTCCATTGCAAATGGTTCAGATGGCTCTGAGCACTATGGGACTTAACATCTGAGGTCGTCAGTTCCTTAGACTTAGAACTACTTAAACCTAACTAACCTAAGGACGTCACACACATCCATGCCCGAGGCAATATTCAAACCTGCAAACGTAGCAGCAGCGCGGTTCCGGACTGAAGCGCCTACAACCACTCGGCCACAGCGGCCGGCCTTCCATTGTATTATCTGTTGTGCTAAGTTGTTTAATTCAGGACTAACTCAACAATAATCATTGAATCAAAGAGGGCAGTGTGAGTGTTAGATCAAAGAGTGTAGTGCGAGTGTTAGTCACTACAGAAAATTTAATGCTCTTGGTCAGGCAAAGATTTAATGTACTATTCGATAAACAATAAAGTCATACCACTCGAATTATATCCATGAAAAAGTAAAATGCTCTACAGCGGTAACATCTGATTCTCACTTGTAGACAGAATAATTGACTTTTAAACTTTACAAGGAAATTCGCCAACATACTTCTGCAATAACACAGCTTCCACACAAGAGTTAGGGCTGTCCATTTGGAGTATAAAATCTCTGTCGAAGTTGGGGATTGCTAACACTGATGCTGTACCATGGGCTATTTTAAGACATCAAGGGCTGCTTGCTGACTGTCCGTCCATTCAAAGGGAATGCCTTTATGACGAAGTACATCCAGTGTCCGAATCCAGGAACAAGCTTGTGGAAAAAAATTAATCATCCCACGAATTGCATGATCTCTCTGCAATTCTTAGGCTGAAGAAAACCACTAATGGTTCTAGTACGCTCTGTGTTGACCTTTATCGTACTTTCTGAAACTAAATGCCTCAAAAATAATATCTCTCGATGTGCTAAATTCAGTTTTCTAGGATTTATCATAAGGCTGGCTTCCCTAAACATGTTCGCAACCTGAAGCAAATTCTCAGGATGCCCCTCAAATGTCTCATTGCACAGAAGTACGTTGTCCAACCAGTTATAAACAAACCATAACCTTAACTCCCGTGACACAGAATCGAAAACTCTAGAAAACTTCCAAACTGTATGGAACTGGGTTATATTGAAACAAGTTATAGCTGGTACAAAAAATACCATCATTTGTGTAAAATCTTTAGTAAGGGGGATTTGGTGGTCACATACTGCAAAGAGGCTTCAGCTGTGGAACTTCCTTGTCGTTTAGTGGCCTATAGTCGATAACAGGTCTTTTTGGGAACAAGAAACACGTGTGATGCATATGAAGACATTGACAGACTGATGACCGCTTTTTGCAAAATTTTATTGATAATCTTTCTCAGCTTTTCCGTCTTATGTGGGGACAATCTACATTGACAGAAAAATACTCGTAACACCAAAAAATAATTAGTATAGCGTCATGAAATATTGTTACTACATTTGTCTAGTTAAAATTTGTAAATGATTAACGTTGCAAAATCACAGTTTAACGTAAGATAAGCCATTGCAATTGCGAAATGGTGGTGTATTAATTACCGGTGTGAACACCAGACGCGAAAGCATTGTGTTTCCAGAACGAAATTTTCACTCTGCAGCGGAGTGTGTGGTGGTATGAAACTGGCAGATTAAAACTGTGAGCCGGGCCGAGATTCGAACTCGGGACTTATGTCTTTCACGAGCCAGCGCTCTACCATCTGAACCACCAAAACACGACTCACGCTCCGTCTTCACAGCTTCACTTCCTCCACCTCGTCTTCTACCTTCCAGACGTCACGGAAGCTCTCTTGCGAACCGAGTTCAAGTCTCTGCCCGGCACACAGTTTTAATCTGCCAGGAAATTTCAATCATTGTTTTGAACAGGTGCGGGATGCCAGTTTGCGGCAGGTGGTTCCATGCCTGTTGCATTTGTCAGTCAATACACGGAAGGTTAATTTGATTGTGGATGGCAGTTTAGTTGTCATTCAATAATGTTCAATATTCCCTTGATTGGAAACAGATCTGTTGATCAAACAGACCAAGGTAACATGTCGACACTCTGTAGAGCATGTTGGACTACAGCAGTGGTATCTTCGCTAGCGTTATCCTTTTGTAATGCACCCCCTGTAATGCTGTTCACGAATGGCATTCAGGATGCGTGGTTACCTGACGTCATATGAAACCGCACCTCAGACCATAACTTCAGATGTGAGTCCAATGTATGTACTTAGATGAAAAAACAACAAAAAGCTGTATCTCTTGCCTGAGTGTGAAGTAGGAAAACAACTTCAAAGTAGTCATGAAAAAAAATCTGTTGCGTTCCAGTGGAGACATCTACACACGTTGATTCTACTGCTGTAGGTTGCGTAGCTTAGTGACGTATCAGGGTTACTGCTTTCAGCCTGGCAGGCACAGCTTGGTTAGGGTACCCAACGTGAACTGTGAGGGTACGTGGTTAGAGAAGTGGTGGAACAAGTCGCCTATAGCCACCCGGTAACCGCCACCCAGTAGGTTGTCGCAGCCATCCCCTCCCAAACCCTCCAGGCTATTGGCCGCTGTTACCGAGCTCCCCCGTTAACGGCGCGTCTCACCCCGTCATTTCCACCTGTCTGCCTCTCACTTTCTCGGCTATTGGCTTTCCTTAGGGGCTGCTCATCAGCAGGCGGGTCTTGTTAAGCGTTATAGCTATCCATTACCGACAGCAGTTTGGGGTTATGAGGCACTACAGCTCCTCCATCGCATGTTACTGCAAGACGTACATCACTGGCAGTAATGCTCAGTGGAAGAGGGCTGCCTCAGCTTATAAACGACACTGCTGAACATTTAGTGAAGTGGCGCAGCGATTGAGATTTTTTTTCTGTTTCTTTTTCTTTGTGAGGCAGCAGTCTTCTATCTTGATGCGGCTTGCCACGAATTCCTCTCTTGCGCCATCCTCTTCACTTCAGAGTAGCACTGGCATCCTACGTCGTCAATTATCTGTTGAATGCATTCCAATCTCCGTCTTCCCCTACAGTTTGTGCCCGCTACAGTTCTCTCTAGCAACATGGAGGATGATCCCTGACGCCTTAACAAATGTCCTATCATTCTGTGCCTTCTTCTCGTCAGTATATTTCGTATGTTCCTTCCTTCGCCGATTCTGTGGATTACCTGCTCATTCCTCACCTTTCCTGTCCACCTGATTTTCAACACTTTCTAAAGCACCAACTCTTAAATGCTTCGATTCTCTTCTGTTCCGCCTTTCCCACTGTCCATGATTCACTGCGTCACAGTTCTGTGCTACAGACGTACAATCTTGGAATTTTCTTCCTCAAATAAAGCCTACCTTAGATACAAGTAGATTTCTCATGACCATAAATGCCTTCTATACCTGAGCCAGCCTGCTTCTTATGCACTCCTTGCTTCTCCCGCCAGGCGTTATTTTTCCGTCCAAGGTAGCAGAATTCCTTAACTTCGTCCATTTCGCGATCACCAATTTTGATATGAAGTTTCAAGTTATTCGCATTTCTGCTACATCTCATTACTTTCGTCTTTTTACGGTTTACTCTGAATCCATATTCTGTACTCATTAGACCTTCCAATCCATTCAACAGGTCCTGACTCTCTTCTTCACCTCCACTGACGATGTCAATGCCAGTAGCAAATTTTATAATTATTATCGTTTCAGCTTGAATTTTAGTCGCACTCTTGAACCTTTCATTTATTTCTGTCATTGCATCTTTGATGTATAGATTGAACAGTAGGGACGAAAGTCTGCATCCCCATCTTACCGTCTTCTAATTCGAGCACTTCATTTTTTATCTTTCTGTCGTATTTTTTCATCTTGGTTCTTTTACATGTTGCATGTCACCCGTCTTCCGTGTAGCTTACTACTATATTTCACGGAATGTGCAACATATTGTACCATTTAACAATGCATGTCAACCGTCTTTCCCTGTAGTTTACTGATATTTCTCGGAATGTCGAACACCTTGCATCAGTTGACATTGTCGAACGCTTTTCTACATCGACAGAAGCTATGAATGTATCTTCATTTTTTTCAGTATTGTTTCTATTACCCAGCGCAAAAATCAGGCCTCACTTTCCGGCGTCTTTACCTTTCTCAAATCCAAACTCATCGTCATCTAACAGATCCTCAATTTTCTTTTCCATTATTCCGTGTATTATTCTTGTCAGCAGTTTGGATGGATGAGATGTTAAACTGATAATGCAGTAGCCTTCGCACCTGCCTGCCGTTTCTCTCTTCGGAAATCTAACGATTATTTTATTCCGAAAGTCTCATCATACATCGCCATTCTCATAGATCCTATACACAAACTTGAACACTGGTTTGGTTGCTAGTTCCCCCGATGAACTTTGAAATACTCATTTTTTCTACCCATTCCGCTTTATTTGATATCAAATCTTCCACAGCTTTGTTAAGTTCTGACTCTAATAATGGATCTATTAAGTCTGCCTTATCGACTGCAGTTTCTTCTTTCATCACGTCATGAGACAAGTCTTGCCCCACACAGAGGTCCTCATCAATCTACTCTTTCCATCTATCACCTCTTTCCGCTGCGTTTAACAGTCTAATTACCATTGCACCGTTAATGTTACCACCATTGCTTTTAAATGTACCGAATGCTCGTTCGACTTTTCTATATGCTGAGTCAGTCCTTCCGACAATTCGATTTCTTCACATTTTTCATGCAGAGTCTTGGCCTTAGCTTCCCTCACTTCCTACTTATTTCATTCCTAAGTGACTTGTATTTCTGTGTTACTGAATTTCCATGAACGTGTCTGTATTTCTTATTTTGTCGATCAACTGAAATATTTCTTTTGTTGCCCATGGTTTCTTTGCATTACCTTCCTGGTACCTACATCTTTCTCACCAACATGAAATCTTAACACAACTCGAAGGACGTGTACCTGCAAATTTACACCACCTAGTGAACATTGAGAAATGTCAAATCATAACGACAAATCACGAAGACAATTGGCTACAGTGCAAATGAATGCACAGGGACAGGTAACGAATTGGTCTCAGGGCTACATTGTGGATTGACGAGTTGTTACAGGCCCTATCAGAAGATCTATACCACGAGAAGATCGCACGGCTATTCGAATTGATTGTCTCCAATAGACGAATGACAACAGCTGAATTCAGGCACTTACCATCAACCTGCGTTGACATGTGAGTTGCCAAGCCTCTGACACTATACGGCAGATAACAAACTTGAACATGACGACCCACGATGAGCCTTCCTTGTCTGCATCGGGCAAATCAAAACTAAAGTAGCCGTAGACGACATGACGAAAAACAACAGGAGGCAGCGATTCTAGAGTGGCACAGAACTCATGAAATCATCGGGTGAAGATCTAACTGATACAACGCAGCCGTTTCGGGATTCATTAAATGAAGCTGAATGCCCCCTAGTGTATGGCAAGAATGGTAAAACCTGTTACGGCAACCTACATGAAAAGAGTATGAAATGACGTATTCCAGCAGGATAATGCAAGAGCCTGCACTTCAGTCACACCACAGTCTTTCTGGGAAATGAACGGAATCTTGAATGGCCTTCCCTGTTTCCTGATATAAAATGTCTAGGATGCAATGGAAGACGATTGCTCTTCAGCTAGCCTTCATTCAGCAATATTCGTGGACTTACATGCCATATGTTTCAGGTATGACAAGAAATTCTTCAGTATGAGATTTGGAGGCAGTTTGCTTGCACATCACAACGAATTCACGAGTTTATTCTTGCCAATGGTGTCACACCTCATACTAATAATATTGGTGGAGTTTACTACCAAATGGAAACCATGTTAACTCATTCAATACCAGTTATGTGTAAAATATTTTCACACATTTCGACAAACATTGGTTTGGTATTACTAGGTAACGTATTCTATTTCCATCATTTATAAAGTTATGTCGGTTTGCTTTGTTTCACATGATGTTATTGTGCAGTGGACGCTAGATTTTTGCGAATGAGAATCGCCTGGGATGAAATAATTCTTTTTTAAAATTTTAATCCTGCATTTTCAAATTTCACACGCATTTGAAGTTTCGGGCCTCAGAATCTCACGCGAATACCGCTTATATTGCTGCAGTCACTTTTTACTAATATTTTATTAGCACAGTGTTTCATAAACTTCTCCAAAATTAAATGTTCATTTCATTGACAAAATAGTTTTCATTAAGTATCCATGTAACATTCTCCATATTGCCAATACATCTAGATAAAAGTTTTCATCCTCACTACAGGTATATTACTGTCTTTGAAATTGTAAGTAGTTTAGCTTAGATTTTATAACTCTCTTGATAGTTGTAAACAGTCTTTGAAATTGTAAATAGTTTATCTTAGATTTTAAAACTCTTTGGAAAGCTATAAACAGGCGTTTGTGAAAATGCTAAGTTGTGATTAACTGTTAATGTGCTCTGTATGCCAGAAAATGCCAACAAAAATGTAAGTAAACGTATTAATATATATTACCTAGTCATACTATTCACATAATGGACACACTGTAACAGATTTCTCCTTCCACACACGTTTATTTTTCAATTCTTAACCCCATTGGCAAACACAGAAAATGCATGCACCTGATGATGGCAGCATGCTGCAGAAATGCATTGTGCTAGTAAAATATCCGCCCCCCCCCCCCCCCCCATGAACCAAACAAACGTGTGGTTCCTGAAGAGGGGCAGCAGCCTGTTCAGTAGTTGCAGGGGCAAGTCTGGATGATTAACTGACCTGGCCTTGTAACACTAACCAAAACGGCCTTGCTGTGCTGGTACTGCGAACGGCTGAAAGCAAGGGAAAACTACAGCCGTAATTTTTCCCGAGGCATGCAGCTTTACTGTATGGTTAAATGATGATGGCGTCTTCTTGGGTAGAATATTCCGGAGGTAAAATAGTCCCCCATTCGTATCTCTGGGCGGGGACTACTCAAGAGGACGTCATTATCAGGAGAAAGAAAACTGGCGTTCTACGGATCGGAGCGTGCAATGTTAGATCCCTTAATCTGGAAGGTAGGTTAGAAAATTTAAAAAGGGAAACGGATAGGTTAAAGTTAGAAATAGTGGGAATTAGTGACTTTCGGTGGCAGGAGGAACAAGACTTTTGGTCAGGTGACGAAGCCCATGTCTACTACAGTAGTACAAGTTTATATGCCAACTAGCTCTGCAGAGGATGAAGAAATGTAAGAAATGTATGATGAGATAAAAGAAATTATTCAGGTAGTGAGGGGAGACGAAAATTTAATAGTCATGGGTGACTGGAATTCGAGGGTAGCAAAAGGGAGAGAAGGAAACATAGTAGGTGAATATGGATTGGGGTTAAGAAATGAAAGAGGAAGCCGTCTGGTAGAATTTTTCACAGAGCATAACATAATCATAGTTAACACTTGGTTCAAGTATCATCAAAGAAGATTGTATACATGGAAGAATCCTGAAGATATTAGTAGGTATCATACAGATAATATAATGGTAAGACAGAGATTTAGGAACCAGGTTTTAAATTATAAGACATTTCCAGGGGCAGATGTGGACTCTGACCATAATCTGTTAGTTATTAACTGTAGATTAAAACTGAAGAAAGTGCAAAAAGGTGGGAATTTAAGGAGATAGGACCTGGATAAACTGACTAAACCAGAGGTTGTACAGAGTTTCAGGGAGAGCATAAGGGAACAATTGACAGGAATGGGGAAAAGAAATATGGTAGAAGAAGAATGGGTAGCTCTGAGGGATGAAGTAGTGAAGGCAGCAGAGGATCAAGTAGGTAAAAAGACGAGGGCTGGTAGAAATCCTTGGGTAACAGAAGAAATACTGAATTTAATTGATGAAAGGTGAAAATAAAAAAAAATGGAATAAATGAAGCAGGCAAAAAGGAATACAAACGTCTCAAAAATGAGATCGACAGGAAGTGCAAAATGGCTAAGCAGGGATGGCTACAGGACAAATGCAAGGATGTAGAGGCTTATCTCACTAGGGGTAAGATAGATACTGCCTACAGAAAAATTAAAGAGACCTTAGGAGAAAAGAGAACCACTTGTATGAATATCAAGAGCTCAGATGGAAACCCAGTTCTAAGCAAAGAAGGGAAAGCAGAAAGGTGGATGGAGTATATAGAGGGTCTATATAAGGGTGATGTACTTGAGGACAATATTATAGAAATGGGAGACGAGGTAGATGAAGATGAAATGGGAGTTACGATACTGCGTGAAGAGTTTGACAGACCACTGAAAGACCTGAGTCGAAACAAGGCCCCGGGAGTAGACAACATTCCATTAGAACTACTGACGACCTTGGGAGAGCCAGTCCTGACAAAACTCTACCATGTGGTGAGCAAAATGTATGACACAGGAGAAATACCCTCAGACTTGAAGAAAAATATAATAATTCCAATCCCAAAGAAAGCAGCTGTTGACAGATGTGAAAATTACCGAACTATCAGTTTAATAATCACAGCTGCAAAATACTAATGCGAATTCTCCACAAACGAATGGAAAAACTGGTAGAAGCCGACCTAGGGGAAGATCAGTTTGGATTCCGTAGAAATGTTGGAACACGTGAGGCAATACTGACCTTACGACTTATCTTAGAAGAAAGATTAAGGAAAGGCAAACCTACGTGTCTAGCATTTGTAGACTTAGAGAAAGCTTTTGACAATGTTGACTGGAATACTCTCTTTCAAATTCTAAAGGTGGCAGAGGTAAAATACAGGGATCGAAATGTTATTTACAATTTGTACAGAAACCAGATGGCAGTTATAAGAGCCGAGGGGCATGAAAGGGAAGCAGTGACTGGGAAGGGTGTGAGACAGGGTTTTAGCCTCTTCCCGATGTTATTCAATCTGTATATTGAGCAGGCAGTAAAGGAAACGAAAGAAAACGTTGGTGTAGGTATTAAAATCCATGGAGAAGAAATAAAAACTTTGAGGTTCGCCGATGACATTGTAATTCTGTCAGAGACAGCAAAGGACTTGGAAGAGCAGTTGAACGGAATGGACAGTGTCTTGAAACGAGGATATAAGATGAACATCAACAAGAGCAAAAGGAGGATGATGGAGTGTAGTGGTCTGGTGATGCTGAGGGAATTCGATTAGGAAATGAGACGCTTTGAGTAAATGAGACGCTTTGAGTAAATGAGTTTTGCTATTTGGGGAGCAAAATAAAAATGTAGACTGGCAATGGCAAGGAAAGCGTTTATGAAGAAGAGAAATTTTTTAACATCGAGTATATATTTGAGTGTCAGGAAGTCGTTTCTGAAAGTATTTGTATGGAGTGTAGCCACGTATGGAAGTGAAACATGGACGATAAGTAGTTTGGACAAGAAGAGAATAGAAGCTTTCGAAATGTGGTGCTACAGAAGAATGTTGAAGATTAGATGGGTAGATCACATAACTAATGAGGAGGTATTGAATAGAATTGGGGAGAAGAGGAGTTTGTGGCACAACTTGACAAGAAGAAGGGACCGGTTGGTAGGACATGTTCTGAGGCATCAGGTGATCACAAATTTGGCATTGGAGGGCAGCGTGGAGGGTAAAAATCGTAGAGGGAGACCAAGAGATTAATACACTAAGCAGATTCAGAAGGATGTAGGTTGTAGTAAGTACTGGGAGATGAAGGAGCTTGCACACGATAGAGTAGCATGGAGAGCTGCATCAAACCAGTCTCAGGACTGAAGACCACAACAACAACAACAACAACAGTAAAATATTAGTAAAATGTGACTGCTGCAGTATAAAATTATTCCACATAATGATATGAAACTTCCTGATTGGTTAAACTGTGTTCCGGACCGAGACCCGAAGTCGGGACGTTTGCCTTTGCGTTTAGAGTTTCGGTCCGACCCAGAGTTTTATGCTGCAAGGAAGTTTCATACCGCTACAGAGTCAAAAATTCATTCTATTGACTTACACATTTGACCATAAATATATCTAATGATCACCACTATTTAAGATTTCACGAAAACAAAATTCTAATCTCAATAAATATTAAATGTCGAGGCAGACAATGCACTTCAGTTCGTCGTCATATAGATAATAATTATTACTATCCGTGTAATCGGTTGTATCGCTTTTGTACAAACACAAACACCCAGCGGTATTAATTATCACACAGGCTAAATTGTCACCACAGATTACTATCAACATACACCATACATAGCAGAGACACATACGTAACATTGAAATTATCATATACCTAGCTACTAGCAAAGGCTGTTGTTGTGAATTAGAAGAGACGCTAGCAGCCAGTCACTAAGCTACGCCCAAACTGACCGATAATCTAGAAGACTTTTGCGATGTTTACTAATTTCAATGACAATAGCGTCAATTACAAATAAAGCAGCTGTTGTTTTTCGTATGATATTGTTTACAACTGTCGAGCAATAACCCTCGTCTCCTAAAACGGCATTAGCCTCAGCTTATCTACGTTTAGACTAATTAGACAGAACATTACGACTACCTACCTAACACCCGGTATATCCACGTTTGGCACAGATAAGAGCGGCAACGTGTTGTGGCATGGGGCTTGCTAGCTCACTGGAGGGAGTTGTCTTCATATCTTCACATACAAGTCACCAAATTCCCAAAAATTCTGTGGAGTGTAGTGATGTTCAATCACATCCCAAATATGTTCGATCAGGTTCAGATCTGGTGAGCTGGAAGGTCACCACATCAATTGGAACTCGCCACTGTGTTCCTCGAACGACTCTATCACACTTCTGACCTTCTGACATGGTGCATTATCTTGCTGAAAATTCCCATGGGCGCCATGTCGTCATGAAGGGGTATACGTGGTCAGCAACCAGTTGACGATTCACCTCCTTGGCCATCATGGTGCCTTGCACGAGCTCCACTGGACCCATGGATGCCCACTTGAAGCATAATGGAGCCACCGCCAGCTCGTCTACGTCCCTCAATTCAGGTGTTCCAGAGCTTTTCTCCTGGAAGACGACGGACTCGCGCTCTCCCATCGGCATGGTGAAGAAGGTATCGGGATTCGTCCGACCATCCAGCGCTGTGCTACTGCGTCAGTGTCCAGTGCCGATGGTCACGTGCCTATTTCAGTCTTAGTTGCCGATGTCGTGACGTTAACATTGGCACATGCCTGGATCGTCGGCTGCGGAGGCCCCCTGTTAAGAGTGTGCTGTGCACTGCTTCTTGAGGCATCCTTGTACTCTGTCCAGGATTAAAGTCTCATGTTAGTTCCGCCACAATTCGCGGCCTGTCCTGTTTTAGCAGCTTGCCAGCCTACGACGTCCGACGTTTGTAATGCGGGGTGGTCGCCCAATTTAAAGAACTCTGGACTTCGTTTCACCTTGGTTTCACCACGTGCTGAAGAAAGACACTCACCACAGCACTCCTTGAACACCTGGCAAGTCGTGCAGTTTCCAGAAAGAGCGTACCGATCCTCCAGGCCATAACAATCTGTTACTACATACACCGTGCGTGTGTCTGACACGCCAGATGACTCTGCCATCGCCCTGACGGATTTATATTGATAGTAGGTCGGTGGTTATAATGTTCTTCCTGATCGGTGTATATCGGGGAAATAGTCACTTTATAATCACAAAACGTTTAGTCTCATCAATGTTGACTATACAACACATGCATAAGGCAGCAGCCTTGCCAGTAGTCAATGCACTGAAGCTGACTTATCATCAGTGACAGATCTAGCTGCAAGCTTTTGCGATGAATATCAGCAGGTTCCCGTTGAACCATAAGGATGAACCGCGATAACGGCCACAGGTTGTTTCTTACTACCAATCTTCAATGCTTTGACAACAGTCTACATGTAATGCGAAAACTCACGATGATAGTACTCACGCAAGACACTGACCAATACAAAGCAACAACTAAAAATGGCTACACTCATGCACATGTACACAACACTAGATTGAGGAAAGTTAATAAAACACAGCCAGCCAAAAGACATGGCACGTTCGGACATGCCTTTGGTAAACCACACGCCCTCAGACAATCCAATCAGGAAATACACCTGACAGAGAGACAATTTAACCTTCAGTGGTGCAGCCGGTCCTGAGACAGATAATTTCAGTCACCGTTCTTAACATTTTGCACTCTTTATGTTACCGTCTTTGCTTTTAATATTAACGAAGGTTCTTTTGACATTCCTGTATGTTGAGTCAATCCTTCCGAGAATCATTTCTATTTCGGTTCCTTCACATTTCTCATGCAGCCGTATCGTCTTAGCTTCCCTGCATTTCTTGTTTATTTTATTCCTCAGCGACTTGTATTGCTGTATTCCCGAGTTTCCTTGAACATTTTTCAACTTCCTTCTTTCATTGATCAGCTGAAGTATTTCTTCTATTGCCCATGGTTTCGTCGCAGATGCCTTCTTTGTATCTACGTTTTTCTTTCCGTGATTGTCCTTTTTAGAAATGTCTATTTCTCTTCAATTGTACTACCTACTGAGCTATTCGTTATTGCTCGTCATCCCTTAGCATTTTTGTATCCCAATTCTTTGCGTGTTGATTATTCCTGACTAATCTCTTGAACTTCAGCCTACTATTCATCTCTGTTGTGATCTGAGTCTATATCTGTTCCTGGGTACGCCTTAAAATCCAGTATCTGATTTCGGAATCTCTGTCTGACGATGATGTAATGTAACTGAAACCTTCCCGTATCATCCCGACTTTTCTAAGTATACCTCCTCCTCTTGTGATTCTTGAATAGAGTATTAGCTATTACTAGCTGAAATTTATTACAGAACTCAATTAGTCTTCGTCCTCTATTATTCCCTGTCGCAAGCCCATATTCGCTTGTAACCTTCTACTCTCCTCCTTCCCTACAACCGCATTCCAGTGCCCCATGACTATTAGATTTTCATATCCCTTTACATACTGCATTAACCTTTCAATATCCTCATATACTTTCTTTATCTCTTCATTATCAGCTTGCGACGTCGGCATGTCTACCTAAACTATCGTTGTTGGTGGTGGTTTGCTGTCGATTCTGACAATAACAACCTTGTCACTGAATTGTTCACTGTAACACACTCTTTGCCCTACCCTTCTACTCATAACGAATCCTATTCCCGTTAAACCATTTTCTGCTGCTGTCGATATTCCCCTACACTCATCTGACCAGCAACTCTTGCCTTCTTTCCACATCACTGGCCCCTAGTATATACAGGGTAGTCCATTGATAGTGACCGGGCAAAATATCTCATGAAATAAGATCAAACGAAAAAACTACAAAGAACGAAACTTGCCTAGCTTGAAGAGGGAAACCAAATGGCGCTATGATTCGCCCGTTAGATAGCGCTGCCATAGGTCAAACAGATATCAACTGCGTTTTCTTAAATAGGAACCCAGATTTTTTAATTACATATTCGTGTAGTATGTAAAGAAATATGAATGTTTGAGATGGACCACTTTTTTCGCTTTGTGATAGTTGGCGCTGTAATAGTCACAAACGTATAAGGACGCGGTATCACGTAACATTCCTCCAGTGCGGACGGTATTTGCTTCGTGATACATTACCCGTGTTAAAATCGACCGTTTACCAATCGCGGAAAAGGTCGACATCGTGTTGATGTATGGCTATTGTGATCAAAATGTCCAACGGGCGTGTGCTAAGTATGCTGCTCGGTATCCTGGATGACATCATCCAAGTGTCTGGACCGTTCGCCGGATACTTACGTTATTTAAGGAAACAGGAAGTGTTCAGCCAAATGTGAAACGTCAACCACGACCTGCAGCAAATTATGATGCCGCACATCAGTAGCAGACAAATTCCGCGAGAATGGGGAATCTCAAAAACGTCGGTGTTGAGAATGCTACATCAACATAGATTGCACCCGTACCATATTTCTATGCACAGGAATTGCTTGGCGACGACTTTGAACGTCGTGTACAGTTCTGCCACTGGGAACAAGAGAAATTACGGGACGCTGACAGATTTTTTTGCACGCGTTCTATTTAGCGACGAAGCGTCATTCACCAACAGCGGTAACGTAAGCCGGCATAATATGCACTATTGGACAACGGAAAATCCACGATGGCTGCCACAAGTGGAACATCAGCGACCTTGGCGGGTTAATGTATAGTGCGGCATTATGGCAGGAAGGATAATTGGCCCCCATTTTATCGATGGCAATCTAAATGGTTCAATGTATGCTGATTTCCTATGTACTACCGACGTTACTTCAAGATGTTTCACTGGGTGACAGAATGGCGATGTACTTCCAACATGATGAATGTCCGGCATATAGCTCGCGTGCAGTTGAAGCGGTATTGAATAGCATATTTCATGACAGGTGGATTGATCGTCGAAGCACCATACCATGGCCCGCACGTTCACCGGATATGACGTCCACGGATTTCTTTCTGTGGGGAATGTTGAAGGATATTTGCTATCGTCATCCACCGACAAAGCCTGACAACATGCGTCAGCGCATTGTCAGTGCATGTGCGAACATTACGGAAGGCGAACTACTCGCTGTAGAGGAATGTCGTTACACGTATTGCCAAATGCATTGAGGTTGACGGACATCATTTTGAGCATTTATTGCATTAATGTGGTATTTACAGGTAATCACGCTGTAACAGAATGCGTTCTCAGAAATGATAAATTCAAAAAGGTACATGTATCACATTGGAACAACCGAAATACAATGTTCAAACGTACCTACGGTCTGTATTTTAACTTAAAAAATCTACCTGTTACCAACTATTCGTCTAAAATTGTGAGCCATATGTTTGTGACTATTAAAGCGCCATTTATCACAAAGCGAAAAAGTGGCCCAACTAAAACATTCATATTTCTTTACCTACTGCACGAGTATGTACTAAAAATGGGGGTTCCTATTTAAAAAAAACGCAGTTTATATCCGTTTGACCTATAGCAGCACCATCTAGTGGGCCAACCATAGCGCCATCTGGTTTCCCCCTTCAAGCTAGACAAGTTTCGTTCTTTGTAGTTTTCTCGTTTGACGCTAGATATTTGGCCTGGTCACGATCAATGGACCACCCTGTATATCTAGACTGAGCCTTTGCATTTCCCTTTTCAGATCTTCTTGCTTCTCTACCACATTCAAGCTCCTGACGTTCCACGCCCCGACTCGTAGGACTTTTTCCTTTCGTTGACTTCTCAATCTTTATCTGATGGTCACCTCCCCTCCCGGTGATCCGAATGTGGGACTATTCCTGAATCTTTTGGCAATGGAGAGATCATCATGACACGTTTTTCAATTGTTCCCCAGTTAGATTCTACAAACTGAAAGATCTCGATAGATAGACAACATACTAGACAGATAGACTATTGGTAACTGATCCTCCATGCGGTTCACATGCGAAAAGAAATGACCGGAGTCACCAACCACACGACGTTGCGGAAAGCATGCAAAGCGAGGGAAAAAAATGGTTCAGGTGGCTCTGAGCACTATGGGACTTAATTTCTCAGGTCATCAGTCCCCTAGAACTTAGAACTACTTAAACCTAACTAACCTAAGGACATCACACAAATACATGCCCGAGGCAGGATTCGAACCTGCGACGTAGCGGTCGCGCGGTTCCAGACTCTAGCGCCTAGAGCCGCTCGGCCACTCCGACCGGCAAAGCGAGAGAGAACCAGTTTCCCAAGAAGTGCTGTGATAACCGACAAGAAACGTATACGCTCAGAGAACTTTCCGCAAAACAATGTGGCAGTCGGTTTGTCAGTGCCTACGGCAGCAAAAAAAAACACTACAATACGGCTGGTAAATTACGAGGTGCATTCAAGTTCTACGGCCTCCGATTTTTTTTCTAATTAACTACTCACCCGAAATCGATGAAACTGGCGTTACTTCTCGACGTAATCGCCCTGCAGACGTACACGTTTTTCACAACGCTGACGCCATGACTCCATGGCAGCGGCGAAGGCTTCTTTAGGAGTCTGTTTTGACCACTGGAAAATCGCTGAGGCAGTAGCAGCACGGCTGGTGAATGTGCGGCCACGGAGAGTGTCTTTCATTGTTGGAAAAAGCCAAAAGTCACTAGGAGCCAGGTCAGGTCAGTAGGGAGCATGAGGAATCACTTCAAAGTTGTTATAACGAAGAAACTGTTGCGTAACGTTAGCTCGATGTGCGGGTGCGTTTATTTGGTGAAACAGCACACGTGCAGCCCTTCCCGGACGTTTTTGTTGCGGTGCAGGAAGGAATTTGTTCTTCAAAACATTTTCGTAGGATGCACCTGTTACCGTAGTGCCCTTTGGAACGCAATGGGTAAGGATTACGCCCTCGCTGTCCCAAAACATGGACACCATCAATTTTTCAGCACTGGCGGTTACCCGAAATTTTTTTGGTGGCGGTGAATCTGTGTGCTTCCATTGAGCTGACTGTCGCTTTGTTTCTGGATTGAAAAATGGCATCCACGTCTCATCCATTGTCACAACCGACGAAAAGAAAGTCCCATTCATGCTGTAGTTGCGCGTCAACATTGCTTGGCAACATGCCACACGGGCAGCCATGTGGTCGTCCGTCAGCATTCGTGGCGCCCACCTGGATGACACTTTTCGCATTTTCAGGTCGTCATGCAGGATTGTGTGCACAGAACCCACAGAAATGCCAACTCTGGAGGCGATCTGTTCAACAGTCATTCGGCGATCCCCCAAAACAATTCTCTCCACTTTCTCGATCATGTCGTCGGACCGGCTTGTGCGAGCCCGAGGTTGTTTCGGTTTGTTGTCACACGATGTTTTGCCTTCATTAAACTGTCGCAACCACGAACGCACTTTCGACACATCCATAACTCCATCACCACTTGTCTCCTTCAACTGTCGATGAATTTCAATTAGTTTCACATCACGCAAATTCAGAAAACGAATGATTGCACGCTGTTCAAGTAAGGAAAACGTCGTCATTTTAAGTATTTAAAACAGTTCTCATTCTCGCCGCTGGCGGTAAAATTCCATCTGCCGTACGGTGCTGCCATCTCTGGGACGTATTGACAATGAACGCGGCCTCATTTTAAAACAATCCGCATGTTTCTATCTCTTTCCAATCCGGAGAAAAAAAATCGGAGGCCTTAGAACTTGAATGCACCTCGTATGAATAACACTAGCTGACACTTCCACTATTTGTGAGTCAGTCATCAGCCATCGGACACGAACGACCCAAAAACAGCTTCACTTCGAGCAAAATACTAAATGGTATGTAACTCGACTCTCGTACCAGCGACGGCTCAATAGGAACACGTCACACCAGCAACTAGCTACGCCAATTATCACCTCAGCGGTTAAAAGAAGAAAACACTTATCACCAAAAGCGAAATAGGAGGCCAATCCACTGGCGAGACACTGTGTACAGCAATGAATAGGTACTCTTCACAAGAGGAAAGACGCGGTTTCCTGCCGCTGCAAGTCTAAGGTCGCGAGAACAGTCAACAGGCAGCGTAACTTCAAAAGAGAACGCTGCGCGCAAAATGCTTCGTAACTTTAAAATCCTCACAACGAAGATCCATTTGGTTCACCCTTTATTTGAACGCTGCTTTGCCAACATCTGTGTTTAACAGAATGTGTATAGAAATAGATGGGTGACTGTTAAATCAGTTTAGAATGTATGTAATCAGTTGATACCTTTGTATTCAGCTGCAGGTGTAGAAGTGAGTTATCTGTGATTTACTCCACTTGGGGCGAAGATGGTAGAAGATGGTATCATTTTAATAAAAAATGCTGGTACATTTGTTTTCAGTTCCAGCTTGTGTTTCCTTAAAGTTGCTTACAATGGCAGCTTACTATTTAGCCCTCTTCGGTTTGCTTCCTTTTTTCTTCCTTTTTGACAAAGCCTTCATTTACGAGAGTGTGCGGAAAATTAATGACACCAAAATGTGTATGAGCAAACTCTTAAACCTTTTTAAATAAAACAAATGTTACTAACACACTACATCTTCATCCTTATGCCATATATTTATTTCTAAACAAAGCGATACTGGCGACGAACACATTTCCCCCAACGAGAGATAATTTGTTCATATCATCACTGTAAATTTGACTTTGTTGACGGAACCACATCATTACCTCTGCTTTATGTTCTTTATATTATTTAAGAAAGCATTAACAACTATATACCAATAAGATCATAACAATAAGGAGTCTTAGCTGTTAGTTTTAAAAGCATACGACTCACCTTACATTTCAAGGCGGTGGTTGACTGTGTACTGCTAATGAAATAAATGAACAAATTACCTCTGCTTGCACCGCTTCATCACCGTGAGAGTGAAATCTTCGGGAGTAGTTCAAATGGTTCAAATGGCTCTGAGCACTATGGGACGTAACATCTGAGGTCATCAGTCCCCTAGAACTTAGAACTACTTACACCTAACTAACCTAAGGACATGACACACATCCATGTCCGAGGCAGGATTCGAACCTGCGACCGTAGCAGTCGCGCGGTTCCGGACTGAAGTGCCTAGAACCGCTCGTCCACCGCGGCCGGTCTCTTCGGGAGTGTTCTTCAAGTTTTGGAAACAGGCGAAAATCGGATGGGGCAAGTCAGATTTGTGTAGGATGACCGTTGACAGTGACCCAAGGAGTGGGATTGTTGCAGGTGTCGCGACGCTCCTCCGTGGTATGGCGCTGTCGTCTTCAAAGAGAGGGTGCTCTACTTTTGGACGACCTCTCCAATTTCGAAACTCGATTACAGCACCCTTTTTCTCACTCACTGACAAGTTACGTTATACGTGTACGCCGCAATGTTACACCCTACAATTCGGAGCCCTCTAGTGGCGGAGGATTGTAGATATGAATAATCAAGATGTATAACGTTAATAACGTTTGTTTTCTTTAAAAAGTTTTAAGAGCTCTCACATGAAAAATTCGAACGCATTACTTTTCAGTAAGCCCTCGTATTATGCACAAATTTTTTCCAAACAGAAGTAACTTGATAATTAAATTTTGTCTATTATGCGGTTCATTTCACATATACTGGTCGGAAATAGTTCTGTTCCCCAATTGTCCAACTCATCGTTTTAAGACACCTTTGCATGTTCTTTTGAAAGATGGGCTTCACACTTATGGTTCTTGCATTTGCGATTTGGCTACCTGAGTTCGTCATTACCTGCTTAATACTGATCCACTTGTGTATGTTAACACAGTGAATGCTCAATTGTGAAAAAGCAGTGAAGGAAAAATGTGTCGAATCGAATTCATGCACCAGACTGACAGCCGTTGGTCTGACACCTTGGGTAGGAATCGTGCAATTAATAAACGAACTTTGTTACCTAGTGTATAAGGGCTTAGGATGCGTGCAGTAATTAGGTATCCCTCTACGGACGGTGCCACTTGATTAGCTGGGAGGCGGATTCATGGAGCCATGTGGATGTCTAACGATAAACCATGGAAGCAGAAATGATAGTCGTTTTCTTTATTGTGTCAGGTACAACGGCTCTGTTATTTCAGTCAACAGGCAGGATCGGAAACCGGCCTTGCTTCGTGGAACGGGTGTTGAACTCAAGACGCAGACGCGGCTTTGGGCGACGTGGACAACTGACGGTGTTAAGCAGGCTGCAGTGGGGCAGAGTAACGCTGTCAGCACCCTCGCAGACGAGGAAGGGCAGCGTTAGAGCGCAGGCCGAGATGGTGGGCTGAGGACCGGACAAGCGGTCGGGCCGGAGACCGCTGCTGATAACAGGGCAACAGGAGTGCTGTTGCAATTGCCAGGTGCTCTAAGGGATTCTTTTAGACTGTTCTAATCTTTTACAATTGCTTTAAACAAGCTAAATTGACTAAACAGACCAGACCAGTAACTGGGCTGTGTATGGCTCCGTATACTAAGTTTGGCTCGAGGTCGATGAAGTCATAGGGCCGAGCCGTATATGTCTGCTTTCATGTTCAGCAACTAAACTCGCTGCAGATAAGAATTTGTACCTGTGATACTGCAGTCAAATAGTCTATGAATTGTCTAGAACTGTGAACTAATAAAGTAACTGGATATAAATATGAAAGATAAATAAATAATTAATACAAGACGCTTATTCTAAAATTTGAAATTGATTGTTGGTTTATTCAATCGATGATCAGAAAAATGGTCCTACAACAAACAATTGTAATGTAGACACGGGTAAAACATCATTCAAAAGCAGTGAGGCTTCGTTAAAGGCGCTACAAGAATGGAAGCAGAATACCGAAAAGATAACTACTCATCAAAGACGCGCGAAACCTAAGTGCAATTCCGTGATCACAAAACATGAGATATTCCCCAGCCAAAAATAATTTAGAGCTCAGTGTAC
This sequence comes from Schistocerca serialis cubense, assembly GCF_023864345.2. NCBI lineage: Eukaryota > Metazoa > Arthropoda > Insecta > Orthoptera > Acrididae > Schistocerca > Schistocerca serialis. Next base: position 292,991,990 of record NC_064641.1, read on the forward strand.
TCTTATCTAAAGACGTGAGATAAAGACTGGAAATGCGCTCCGTCCAGTCGTAGCTTGGTAGACCGATTGCAAACGGGAAAAACGAGAATTCAGAACTGTAGCTCATCTGGAACTCACGAAAGTTGAGCGCCTATCGAAAGTTAGAGTACCCGAGTGGCCGAGTACTGCCCAAAATCTATCACCTTTATGACTAATACTTCAAATTATCACAGAAATGTCTGCCTTCTTCCAGCTCTTGAAACCGTGTGTCCACTTCCAGCGCCTGCATCTCGTGGTCGTGCGGTAGTGTTCTCGCTTCCCACTCCCGGGTTCCCGGGTTCGATTCCCGGCGGGGTCAGGGATTTTCCCTTCCTCGTGATGGCAGGGTGTTGGGTGATGTCCTTAGGTTAGTTAGGTTTAAGTAGTTCTAAGTTCTAGGGGACTGATGACCATATATGTTAAGTCCCATAGTGCTCAGAGCCATTTGAACCAGCCACCACCTCCAGCACTTTGCTAACCTCTGCGCTCCATTAGCAACAGCCAAGGCCTGATAGTCATTAACCGCAGGCTATCTTGACCAAAATATATAACATTCTTAGGTTCTAAAGAATTACCTTAAGTTGACCACCTTCAAAATTCAACTAAGATATTATTAAAATATTTAATAAATGGAATGATAGTAATAGTCGGTCCAACTCAGACCATTTACAAGAAGTATAAATAATAGGTTTTATCATAAATAAATAAGGCAGAACTCTCGCACACGTTTGCTTATGTTATAGATAGTAAAATATTGTGAAACATTTTTAAGCAATAACTTTGGCTTGCTTGATAGGAGCGCCTTTTAGGGGTCTATTCGTTTGGGGTTGCTGACTTTTAAAATTAAATAGTTTTTAATATCTGCAGTAATTAAAATTTAAATAAAGTTAGTGGCAATAATTATTTTAATAATTTAATTTATAACACAATTAAATATTCAAACAAATAAATAATTAAATGACAACAAATAATAATTTCATTAGGTACGCGATATGCCATACTGCAATTTACTGCTGTGTTATTATGGAGAATATGATATTCTGCCAAATATTTGTGTAATGAAAAAGATGTAAAATCTGAATAAGTCAATAAATAAAATAGATACAGATGTGTAGCTTTCAGGGTTAATAACGTTTTTCAAAGCCATCATTTGAGACATTGTTTGTTGAAATCACATGAAGCGTTTAGAAGTTATAAGTTTTGACGCTGACTGTGAAAATATTCAGTCACTACAAATTGTTACTTTTGGAGTTTTTAAAATATTGAAAAGTCTGTTGTTTCATTGGACGCATATTGCGCGTCCTCTCGCCGCCAGGCGGCAATCGTCGCGGCCGCCGCAAAATTTAAGTTGCGCAGCTGGTAGCCACGGTACGGTGCCGTATCCATCAAGACACACCCTCCCACCCCCAAGACATCTTCATGGGGGTAGGAGCTTCCCAGTTAGGGAACTCAGAACGACAACATCAGTGCCGGCACTCTACGCGAAACTGCAATTAAAACACAATTGCTGAGGGGTCCTTTCCTGTAGCACAGTATCGTTCCAGTTAAGCACAAAATTGAAAGCTGGCATGAGCAGAAAATACAAATTTTAAAATACACACATGTAAAGCATAAAACAAAAATGTACGGCATATACATTCGGCAGTCGTAGACGAAGAAATTACGATATATGAACAAGAGTCTGGAAAGGCATTGTTTCCATGTTACAACTTTTTTCTCTAACTCATTTGTACGGGAAACACACAATCGGCATGTATGGCAGAAGTCAATCCTCACGCAACTATTGAAGTAAGTCATCAAGAAAGATTTTCAGTCAATGTTTCGGCCGGCGTTGTTGGTGACCGTTTTGTAGGGCCTCACTTTCTTGCGCCCATGCTCAACGGACGAAGTTATCATAATTTTGCAGAGAATGATCTACCTGATCTGTTAGCATATGTCCCCATAACTGTGTGACAAAATATGTACTTCATACACGATGGAGCACGTCCTTATTTTAGTGTTAATGTGCGTCAGCTTCCAAATAACAGATTCAGTGACGGATGGATAGGTAAGGACGGACCAATTGCAATTGCCTCCATTCTCTACGGACCAAAACCACTGTTTATCTGTGGGGTCATTTGAAAGCTCTTATGTATGAAACCCCACTACAACAAATTCAGAGTCTCCGTGCTCGTATAATGAAAGGCTGCGAAACCGTACGCAGTACTCCGGGGATACACCAACGCATCCAAGATACGCTATGACGGCGGGTTGATGCGTGTATCAGTGCCCACGGAGGGCGTGTTGAACATCTTCTGAGAGAAAGAGTTGCTTGTGGAAAGCTGGTGCATTCTGTTTGTGTGTATTTCCCATAATTAATGAATGGCACAAAATGAGTTGTTACACTGAATCAAAGCGTTTCCAGACTCATGTTCATATAAAATAAGTATGAGGAATGTGTCCTGCAATTTGTACCGTACATTTTTGTTACACCCTGTACAATATATATAAGAAAATGGGACTTGCTCACAACTGAACCAGTTCATTGGGCAACCTTATTTTACATAATTTATCAAAACAATTCCCCTTTTTCTTTCAATCGGTTTAAATTAATGCACATCACTTATTGTTTTCTAACATAATTAGTGTAGGTTTTAAATTGGGATAAATGTGCCCGAAAAATTCTTTTACTCCGGAGATTTTTGACGAGAAGGGTGACTGGCCTCAAAAACCAGAGAATTTGTACCGGTCCTCTAAACTTGGGCAGCAACTTCCCCATTGTTTCATTTTTCGCTTGACTACATGAAAATTCTTCACCCAGACCCCACGTGAGCAGAACGTCTCCCCTTGTTATATCTCTGGGCTTCTCTGTCGTGACAACTCACTCTCCTCCTGTTGTCTCGAATCTACTTTGTATCTATTTCCTCAAGTAGCAGTTGGCTGATTGACCACAAATTCTGTAGTGACGTGTCGGGGTTATATGGGAACATAAGGCCAGGGGAGTTGTTAGGGGGCTCATGTCCCGCTGCATTGAAGGCAAAAGCCAGTCAATGAAGCGACTGGTCCCGCCTAGAATGATTATCACGGTGGTATGCTATGAGGACGGGACAAAAATAGCTGTTGGCCCGTTCTTCTAATAAATGGTTATTAAGGCGTTATAGTGGTATGCGCAGTCCCCCTTTCGAAACAGAACCCCCGAGACAAAATCGACTTGAGTTCTGCCACAATATCAGAGACTAATTACCCACACTGTCCGAAGGTACCAAACATGGACTATGAACAATTTATCGTACCTTGCGAAGTTATATCACGGGTCGGAAATAACCAGCGAAAGCTGATAAACGCATCCACACAAACTAGTATAAATCTACATCCGAACCGCGACCGCGAAACATGGACTACATAATCTATGTACAATCTCTCCATAGATGACTTCACCATTTAAGAAGCTATGAATCCCATCCGCGTACTCTTCTTTGGCTTAAGCACTGAAAAGCTCATGTAAGACGGTACCCACTTTTTAGTGTCCTTATCTATGCCCTGCCACATCAAATTTTCGCGAATCGTCGTTCACGTTCTAAATATTCTTATATGGCCACCGACTGAGGACTCAAGCTAATGTTTACGTAGTGCGATTCTAGTCCGTAGGAGCAGCAAAATACAAAACATTCCTGTTTAAATCATAGGTCTTATCTCCTCCTTTCTACTTGATCTTCTCCTTAATTTCTTTTAACAGAACACTGGAATCCTGATGTACTGTGATGCCATTAAACAACTCTGGGAATTGGTTCAGGATGCTCCATTGAACTCTACTTCGTGCTGACTACTTCCTTCAAAGGCCCACTCACTAGATGGTTCGATATCCTCTTCCCCAAACACTCGACTAAGGCTGTCAGCAACTATGTTATCCTTTGGCGCACAGTAAAATGGAAGGTATAGATCCAAATTGTCCAAGAATGATACATTCCATCTGCATTGCTAAGGGCCTGGTTATCGGTTTTTAGAATTAATGGACGGTGCTCCAGATTTTATTTATTTTATTTTATTTTATTTTATTTTTTTTTTTTTTTTTTTGTTGCCCTATCAGTCTACTGACTGATTTGATGCGTCCCGCCGCGAATTCCTCTCCTGTGCCATCCTCTTCATCTCAGAGCAGCACTTGCAACCTACGACCTCAGTTATTTGGTGCATGTATTCCAGTATGTGTCCTCCTCTACAGTTTTTGTCCTCTACAGCTCCCTCTAGTACCATGGACGTCATTCCCTGATGTCTTAACAGATGTTCTATCGTCCTGTCCCTTCTCCTTGTCAGTGTTTTCCACATTTTCCTTCCCTCTCTGATTCTACCCAGAACCTCCGCATTCCTTTCCCTATCAGTCCACCTCATTTTCAACATTCGTCTGTAGCACCACATCTCAAATGTTTCGATGCTCTTCTGTTCAGGTTTTCCCACAGTCCATGTTTCACTACCATCCAATGCTGTGCTCCCAACGCACATTCTCAGATATTTTTTCCTCAAATGAATGTCTCTGTATGATACTAGCTGACTTCTCTTGGCCGGGGATGCCCTTTTTACCAGTGCTAGTCTGCTTTTGATATCCCCCTTGCTCCGTCTGACATTGGTTATTTTACTGCTGTGGCGAAACAATGGCTGTATCATTTGAGAGATACAGAGGCAAGCGAGTGTGCCGGGACTTTCCCCATTTCACTGCTAGTAGCGCCACATCATCATAAGGCATCTTTGCGTAGCACACAAGCATTGCACCATAATTTAAGAATGAAATTAAAAATTAAAGTTGCTTTACCGAACTTTCTCAGCATGTGCTTTAGTATATTAATGCCTTCACTGTCAAATCTCAGATTGATTAAATGAATATCTTTCCCTAAGTACATCGTTATAAGAAAAAAAATTAGTGGAGCTAAGTAATAACGCTAGGAACGCATAAAGTTCTCAGAATGTGCAGATGTATGTCAGAATTACTGTTACAAGCTTCAGCTTGATTAGAGCAATATTTTTGTCAGAATACACGTTTTAAGAAAAACTGAAGGCGCTAAACATTAGATTTAGAAATATGAAAATTTGTATGAAGCTTCAGTTCAACACAAAAATAGTAACTACGTGATCCCATTAAGCTACCTCTAATAGTTTTCGAGTAATTTACTGAAAACTAAATTTGGAATAAAAGTGTCATTTGTAGTAGATTGTCTCTTATATTAATGATAGAAAGTTCTGATTACAGTACATGATGAAACCTATTAAATAATAGAGCTATAACAAGTTTAAAGACCTTGATAATAATGGCAACAAAAACAAGGTATCTTAAAGTTGCAGTTCAGAGGTCATGTTCTACTGTCAATTCCGTTCTAAAATTCTAGACGGCAATGTTTTAATGCAGACGAGCTTATACGTTTTCTCTGATTTTAACGAACTTAACTACATCCATACAAAAATTATCAAAATTCAAAATTATTACACAACAGTGTTAAAAAATATTATAGGTCAGAGAAATCGGCCGTTTAGAGACTACAGCTGGGGCATAGAGCGGATGACAGCAGGTGTTCCCTTGCCCGTCCGCTGCGCCAAGGCAAGACCGATTCGCACCCAGCTACCGTACCATCAGCGTCAGCAAAACCCTGGAGTATGCGCTGCTCAGATGACGTCAGAGACAGCTGTTACAAAACGCATCTTTTCAGTAATAACAGAAAGTGAACTCGCGAGGACTGTACACCGTCCTGGATCGCTTAGATTTCGCAGAAGTAAATGCTTGTGTGCCGCCCGTAAGGTTAACAAATCCGTGTGGCAAGTGGTGACAACTATTTTCCACTTTTGTGGCAAGCAATTACTTTGATTATCAGAAGTCAGGGCGAAAGACAGATTAATAGGAACTTACCATAGAGGACGGCTCTGAATTGCTCCTAGTGCTGTTTAGGGCAGAGAGATTTATTATTAGTATTAGCATAGTAAACATTACGGTGTTGTGCATGTCAAAATTTCCCAAATATATCTATCAAATAGAATTCAAAATCTTCATTTATAATCATAGTCCTAATCCCGCTGCGTAAGCAGAGAACAGAAACATTTCATTCAGTGCGCTGGACAAGAATATGAACTTGCAGACTGGTAACTGTGGTCAGTATGTTCTCCATCGCTTTCTGGCTAACCAAAGAAATAGTTTCCAGGCTCTTGTAAAAGACGGCGAACAATATTTCCTCCTATTACTTATGAATTATCATTTTTATTACTAATCCACCGCTCCACTCGGCCTAGGCAGCAGAATTCCTTAACTTCATATACTTCGTTACCATCTATCCTGATGTTTAGTTTCTCGGTGTTGTCATTCCTGCTACTTCTCATTACTTTCGTCTTTCTTCGATTTACTCTAAGTCCCTATTCATTAGAGTTATCATTCCAAACAGAAGATCATGTAATTCTTCACCACTTTCACTCAGGATAGCAATGTTTCAGCAAATCGTATCACTCATATCCTTTTACCCTGAATGTTAATTCCACTCCTAAACCTTTCTTCTTGTATCAGAACTGACAAATGTTAGCACCCTTGCTTTTAATTTCACCATATATTTTTTTGACTTTCCTATATGTTGAGTCAGACCTTCCGATAATCATTTCTTTTTCTTTTCAATTTCTTCGCATTTTTAATGGAGCCACATCGTCTTAGCTTCCTTATTTCATTTCTCAGCTACTTGATCTCTATATTCCTGAGTTTCCCGGAACATTTTTGTGCTTCCTTATTTCATCAATCAACTGAAGTAAATCTTCTGTTACCCATTGTTTTTTCGCAGTTACCTTCTTTGTATCTATGTTTTTCTTTCCAACTTCTGTGACTGCACTTTTTAGAGGTGTCCATTTTCTTCAACGGTACTGTCTGCTGAGCTATTCCTTATTGCTGTATCTGTAGCCTTAGACTACCTCAACCGTATCTCGTCATTGCTTAGTACTTCCATATCTCACTTCTTTGTCTATTGATCCTTCCTGCCTAACGTCTTAACTTCCAGCCTACTCTTCATCACTACTACATTGTGATCTTAGTCCATATCTGCTCCTAGGTAAACATTACAATCCAGTAAATGATTTCAGAATCTCTGTTTGACAATGACGTAATCTAACTGAAATCTACCCGTATCATTCAGCGTTTTCCAAGCACACCTCATCCTCTTGTGATTCTTGAACGTCGTATACTCTTTTACCAGCTGAAATTTATTATAGAACTCAATTAGTCTCTCTCAGTCCTTGTCCCAAGCCCATATTCTCCTGCAACGTTTTCTTCTCTACAGTTGCGTTCCAGTCCACCCAGATATATATGGAATTTCTCCAGACTAAACAATATATTCAACACTTCCAGTTCATAAACTGAATATTTAGTTTTAGAACAAATTAGGCTGAAGCTAGCCCTTTGGTTCCATTTTTATTGCCTCTGCTAGTTTCTAACTTAAGAGATAGATTTTTCCAGTTTCGTGATACTACAATGTGGGCATTGTACGCAAATAAAACTTACATGATGATAGCGGAGTTTAGAACTTCTCTCTAACGAAATATTTTCTATTATTTGTAGACTGTTCTGCATATTGGTTCTGCCTGGACTTTTCCTGAGTTTTGGCATGGCGGTGGGCAGGCCAGCAGCATCGATCGATCCTTTAGTGCAGAGTGTGCCTGGACAGCGACTTCCTGGACCTTCGGATAAGTATGTTGCCAGCGTTTGATGCCGCATGATGACCGCACAGAATGTTTTCAGAGATTCCAGGCAATTGCCGGAGGAAGATAAAATCTTGCAGACACTGCACGAGGGCAATCGTGTACACATCAGTCCTGCTTTGGTATCTCACCATATCATGGATATCACCTGACCAGCAATCAAAGAGGACATGTCTGAAAAATTTGGTTAGTGATTTGGACAGCGGATAAGGTCTTGCAGAGAGTGTGGAGTGCAGTCTCACACATCAACACATCAGGACCTTCTGAATCTCAACAGCATTACCATGGCGCCAACACTTGCCGGCTACAGTGGCAAATGTTTCAGACGGAAAATAAAGCACTCATTGATTGGAAGATGTCTTAAAAATTAGCCAGCGTGGGAAAACAGATATTGCCTTTCATAAATGATCAAGAGCGAGATCTCTCCACGTTGCAGTTCTCATAAGAGTTCTTTTGTGGATGTGTTTGGACTGAGAAATTAAGAGACTGACTTAAGTAATAATGAACGGTATTCTTGGTCAGAACCCAGCTATAGCAGTAATCTTCGGTATGGTGGTGACCAAGGCGAGATATTCGTCTTCTATGTGGGTCATGGGCAGCACTTTCGCTGCAGAGGCCTTCTGCAGTTGCTGAAGTAGCCACCCACCATCTTAGGTCTTAACGTTCGTAAGCTCTGGCTACAAACTTGGGCAACATGTTAATGATTGAGGATGCCTACGATTTTTTACAGTTAAAGGATGGGAGATTTCGTCTTAAATCGCACTCTGGCAGAAGATGGCTTAACCCCGCCTTAACTGTTTCAGCTCTTTCTGCAACTATTTCGCTTACCCAACCACAATTACGAAATCGTCTTGTCCGAGGCGAAACTGTCTGCTTAATTTACTTGACTGACCTTTTGAGTTAGTTACCAGATTATTTTCTTCCCTCTCCCCTGCACCTGCCTCTCTGTTTCTGTCAACTGTGTAATTATACAGATTTCACGTTCCGATTTCTACTCGTCTCTTGTGGGAGGGAAAGTTATTACCTTTGTTTATCATGCTCTGTTCCTCCTGTGGAATATTTTGTAATAAACCATGATCTACGTTACTGATCTTTCAATTCAGTACTTTGAGATGAACCCCTTCATCTCTGTTATCACTGTTGATTTCAACATGAACCACACCAGCGACGCACTTTTCAGGGACAACCCCTTTTCATTCCGTTTCCATCGCGTGCAGTTCGTTGAATACACCTAAGTCGGAGGAGGCCATCTGCGTATCTACCGGATTAATTCTATTCAGATCAAAGGAACTGTTTATGTTTAGCTGTAGCCCAGTGGCGACTTGCGGTTTGTAACCTTGACAAACTGTGAGGGGTGTATTCTATCCGTTTTCTCCCTGTTTGGTGTCGACATAGCCAACATTGGGGCTGCCGTCAATGCTCTCTTAATATCATCAAACATGGCTTCTTTGGAAGTACCGCATTCAAATTTCCTTCCTTCCTTTCTTAATTAATTCAACTAGCCCTTCCATTTGGCTGAAGTTAGTCATGAACTTTCGAAATAAATAATCATGCCGATGAACCTTGCCACAGCCATGGGACTTTCACTGGTGTACAACGTAGGTATTCTCAGTGCAGCTCTGATCAACAGTAATACCTTGGGGAATCTATATTCCCCAAAAGAGATATCTGTAGTTGAGCAAACCTTTCCTTAGAAGGCTTAACTGCCAACGCCAATTTACCCTTACAAAACTAGAATGAACAGTAAGATATATCTAGCAACAGAATGGACTATAAAATTATCTTCGTTTTTAAAGCACGATAATTCACAAGCTGAATTCACCCACCTCCTTTTGGAACCAAAAACATTGGTGAAGAGTACGGTAAACAGGAAGGTCCAATGATTCTGTTCTTAAGCACTTCTCTGAGAACCAGCTTAAGCTGTTTCACATTCGTAGGGGAAAGTCTGTATCGTGGACACTTGACCGGAATATTGTCAATAAATTCTATCTTGTACTCACAGAATCACAGGATCTGCTGAATGGAATGAACAGTCTGCTGAGTAGAGAATACTGACTGCGAGTAAAGACAAAAGTAATGAGAAATAGCAGAAATGAGAACAGTGAGAAACTTAATACCAGGATTGATGGTCACGAAGTACACTCCTGGAAATGGAAAAAAGAACACATTGACACCGGTGTGTCAGACCCACCATACTTGCTCCGGACACTACGAGAGGGCTGTACAAGCAATGATCACACGCACGGCACAGCGGACACACCAGGAACCGCGGTGTTGGCCGTCGAATGGCGCTAGCTGCTCAGCATTTGTGCACCGCCGCCGTCAGTGTCAGCCAGTTTGCCGTGGCATACGGAGCTCCATCGCAGTCTTTAACACTGGTAGCATGCCGCGACAGCGTGGACGTGAACCGTATGTGCAGTTGATGGACTTTGAGCGAGGGCGTATAGTGGGCATGCGGGAGGCCGGGTGGACGTACCGCCGAATTGCTCAACACGTGGGGCGTGAGGTCTCCACAGTACATCGATGTTGTCGCCAGTGGTCGGCGGAAGGTGCACGTGCCCGTCGACCTGGGACCGGACCGCAGCGACGCACGGATGCACGCCAAGACCGTAGGATCCTACGCAGTGCCGTAGGGGACCGCACCGCCACTTCCCAGCAAATTAGGGACACTGTTGCTCCTGGGGTATCGGCGAGGACCATTCGCAACCGTCTCCATGAAGCTGGGCTACGGTCCCGCACACCGTTAGGCCGTCTTCCGCTCACGCCCCAACATCGTGCAGCCCGCCTCCAGTGGTGTCGCGACAGGCGTGAATGGAGGGACGAATGGAGACGTGTCGTCTTCAGCGATGAGAGTCGCTTCTGCCTTGGTGCCAATGATGGTCGTATGCGTGTTTGGCGCCGTGCAGGTGAGCGCCACAATCAGGACTGCATACGACCGAGGCACACGGGGCCAACACCCGGCATCATGGTGTGGGGAGCGATCTCCTACACTGGCCGTACACCACTGGTGATCGTCGAGGGGACACTGAATAGTGCACGGTACATCCAAACCGTCATCGAACCCATCGTTCTACCATTCCTAGACCGGCAAGGGAACTTGCTGTTCCAACAGGACAATGCACGTGCGCATGTATCCCGTGCCACCCAACGTGCTCTAGAAGGTGTAAGTCAACTACCCTGGCCAGCAAGATCTCCGGATCTGTCCCCCATTGAGCATGTTTGGGACTGGATGAAGCGTCGTCTCACGCGGTCTGCACGTCCAGCACGAACGCTGGTCCAACTGAGCCGCCAGGTGGAAATGGCATGGCAAGCCGTTCCACAGGACTACATCCAGCATCTCTACGATCGTCTCCATGGGAGAATAGCAGCCTGCATTGCTGCGAAAGGTGGATATACACTGTACTAGTGCCGACATTGTGCATGCTCTGTTGCCTGTGTCTATGTGCCTGTGGTTCTGTCAGTGTGATCATGTGATGTATCTGACCCCAGGAATGTGTCAATAAAGTTTCCCCTTCCTGGGACAATGAATTCACGGTGTTCGTATTTCAATTTTCAGGAGTGTAGATCAGTGGTTCTCAGCCTCGTGGTAATTACCCCCTAAGGAGTAAAATGAAACTTTTTGAGGGGTAAAAACTCAACAATTCGATTGTGTCAGTCACGAAACTAAATTCGTTTCAAAAGATTATTACTATTACCACAATTTTGTTAGACTCTAATACTAATTTTATAAGTTAACCGTAATTACTTTTTCTCAGTTAATAGGATTAATGCGGTGGAGATTATATGTTTCTCACATAGTCCATCCACTACACACGTATGAATGATGATAAAAGTTAAACGAATACTTAAGAAATGCAAAATATCTCAAGAAAATATCTACTCCAAGTTATTCAACTAGATGGCGCCTACAGTAGTCCAGAAATTGCTTCATTACTCGCTTTGAAGCAGATAAATGAATTAATTGACAACACTACACAGCAGTAACTACATAATGGCTACTATTGTGCTGTACACAGTATTATTATTATTATTACTATTAGTGGCTGTGGGCAGGCACAAAGCATTAACAGACTGAAGTCTTCAAAATGTTCTAATGTATCGATCCCTAGACTTACATACTATTTGAACTAACTTAAACTAACGTATACTAAGAACAACACAGACACCCATGCCTGAGGGAGGACTCGAACCTCCGGCGGGAGGGGCCGCGAATTCCGTGACATGACGCCTCAAACCGCGCGACCTCTCCGCGTGGCAAATTCTTTCAGTTTTTGTCAGTTTAGAAATAAGTAGTGGAGCAATCAAGTGAATTAGTGTAATTCACACATCTCAACTTGGTTGATTTTAAATGGGGTTGCAGTGTTAAGGTCAAGTAAGTGCTGCAATGGAGGAGTTATTTATTTATTTATTTACATTTTATGGCCTTCATTGGACCATTCTAGACAACTTTATACAAAGAATTTTCCAGTTTTCTGTGAGCCCAGTACTTCTTCATTCTCTCGGATCTTACCCTTCTTTCTTCATCGTAAACCACCCTTCCTGTTGTCTGTTTGTTTATTCTCGTTTGCAGTCTTGTTTCTTTGTCTCTGGGTTTCCTGGTATTGTCTGTTTTGTTTCTTAGGTCTTCCAATGTAATCTGTTGATCATCCATATCTTCTTTGACTTCTGTAATCCACTTCATGTTGTACTTACTATTCCACAATTTTTCTATTATTCTCCTGATGATCCTGTTCTCTGGTGTTCTGATTAGATGTCCGAAAAATGTGTTTCTTCCTGATTGTACTCATTACCGGTTCTATTTCCTTGTAGACTGTTTCATTTGTAGCTACTCTCCAGTGTTCATCTTTCTGGTACGATTTGTTGATGCACGTTCTAATGATTCTTCTCTCTATTTTGCGTATTTTGTCTATTTGTGCAGTGTTAGTTGCTTTGGAGATGGTTTCACTTGCGTATGTTATTTCTGGTTGAGTGACTGTTTTGTAGTGTTTTAATTTTGTTGCTATTGACAGGCTCTTTTTTTGTAGGTGTTCTTGGTGATATATTGTGCTCTAGTCAATTTGTTTGTTCTGTTATGCGATGCTGGCTTTTCATTGAGATTATGATTTCACCCAGATATTTAAATTTGTCTACAATTTTGATTTCTTGGTTTCCTATGGCAATTTTGTTTACGAGTGGTGGGTCAGTCAACATGATGACTGTTTTTTCAAAGGATTTTCCAAGACCAATTTTCTGTGCTATTTCTTGCAGTGTGATAACTTGTTGTTTGGTTTTCTGAATACTGTTGAACAAGAGAGCAATGTCATCAGCAAATCCCAGACAATTGAAACTTATTTTGTCTTTAGGTCTTCCGATCTGGATGTTCTTTGGGTTAATCTTGTACCATTCCTTCATGATGTATTCTAAAGCACAGTTGAACAGCAGGGTTGCCAAGCAATCTCCTTGTCTTAAACCTGTTTTTATGATGAATGGCTCAGAGCGTACCCCCCTGAACTTGAATTTTGACACTGTGTTGGTTAAGGTGAGTTCTATCAATTTGATTAATTTTGTATAGAGCCCGAAATTTCTTAAGATTTTTAACACTGAAGTTCTATCGGTTCAGTCATATGCTTTTTTAAAGTCCACAAAGGTTATTACAAAAGGTTTATTTCGTTTCTTATAATATGCTCTGTGTACTTTTAAAGTGATGATCTATTCTGCACATCTTCTATAAAGGTCTGAAGCCTCCCCGGTATTCACCTAATTCTTCCTCTAGTTGCTCTTTGATCCTCTTGCATAGGATTCTGGAGAAAATCTTGTATGTGCAGTCTAAAAGAGAGATACCCCTATAATTATCTGGGTTGCTTTTATCTCCTTTTTGGTGGAGTGGGTGGATTATGGCTGTGGTGAAAGGATCAGGAAACTTTTCTGTTATCCAGATTTTTGTTAGGGCTATGTGAAAGGATGCCGGCCGCTGGTGGCCGAGCGGTTCTGGCACTACAGTCTGGAACCGCGCGACCGCTACGGTCGCAGGTTCGAATCCTGCCTAGGGCATGGATGTGTGTGTTGTCCTTACGTTCGTTAGGTTTAAGTAGTTATAAGTTCTAGGGGACTTATGACCTCAGCAGTTGAGTCCCATAGTGCTCAGAGCCATTTGAACAATTTTTTTTGTGAAAGGATGTTCGAACTGTGTCACTGGCATATTTCGACAATTGTGCAAAAACTTGGTCTTCTCTGCATGCCTCATAATTTTTCATCTCTCTGAGTGCTGTTTCCACCCCTTGGATTGTTAGAGGATTTATGAGATAATGTGGGATCTTGATGGTTGTGTTTGTATTAATTACTAAAAGTTCCTGGTGTTCTTCACGATTCAAAAGCTTACTAAATGCTTTTGCCATGATTTCGGCCTTTTCCTTGCCATTATGTGACATTTTTCCATTTTTCCTTTTCAGCGTTAGCGTGGGAGGGGCAAATTTTTGTAATTGTCTTACAAACATTTTGTAAAACTCTCTGGAATTGGTTTTATGCTAATTTTCTTCTACTGAGTCGATTAGATCTTTCTGTGATTGTCTCTTGGTTTGCCTGATAATTTGTGTGAACTTTTTCCTGATATTTTTGAGCTTGGTTGCATTTTCTTTTGTTTTGTGTGTTTGAAATTTTATCCATGCATGATGTCTTTCTTCATGAATTTTGTCACATTCTGAGTTCCACCAGACATGTCTTTTACGTGGGTTCAATGGGGATAAATTTTCTGCTTGTTGCCTGATAATTTGACCCAGTTCTTCTAAATTATGTCAGTTTTATATTTTGTGTGACTTTTCTATATTTATCATTTCTAATTAAATGGTGGGGATCAAAGTTCCTCTTTCGTTTGTTGCATTTTGGTTTCTTTTTTAGTGGTGTGAACTTAATTTTGATTTTTACAATGTAATGATCTGAACCTGTATCTACCCCTCTAAACACTTTTACATTGTAGATTTCTCTGTGGAAGAATTTTTCCATAAATATATGATCCATCTGCCATTCTCCTTTTCTCCAATCATGATGTTTCCGTTTTAAGTTTGTTTGGCCTTCTTTTGAAGTATGTGGACTTTGAGATCAGTTTGTGTTCCCTACAGAGTTCAACAAGTCTTTGATCATACTTATTTGTTTGTTTATGTGGACCCCATTTCCCAATGATATCCCAGTATTTCTTTTATCTTCCGATTTGGGCATTGAAGTCCCCTAACAGGATCTTGACGTTGTTAATATTTACTTGGTTTATTGTTTGGTCAAGGAGATCCCAAAACTTTTCCACTTCTTTCCTAGTCTTTGTTAGAAGATTCATTTCATTAGTAGGGGCCTAGGCATTAATGATGGTATAAATTTGGTTGCTTGCTTTTGAACTCAAAGTTGCAATTCTAGGGGAGATGGCTTGAAAATCGATAACTGACTCTATTATTTTCACATTTACTATAACCGAGATCCAAATTGGGAACATTCTTTCATAACCCATATTCCAGGTTTCCCATTGTAAATTCTGTAGCCTTGTGATTCGAATGGTTCTTCTGTAGTATTTCTCATTTCCTGGAGCCCTGCCACTAAAATTTTCTGTTTATCTAATTCATCCATCAAATTCTTTAGTTTTCCTACTTTCAGTAAAGAATTAATATTATGAGTTGCAATGTAGTTGATATGATCTTGTTTGATGGAGAGGAATAATAGTGGGGAAGTATGTTTTGTAATATGTGTGGATACTTAGCTTTCTTGTCTGAGAAGGAGTTGTGGGTAGAACTCGCGATGCACCACGAATTCCTTCGTCATTCATTCTAACACCCCCAACCCCATGCACACAAACACACACACACACACTCACACACACACACACACACACACACACGAACTAAATTTCATTCATCTTTCTATCATTTTAAAAATAAAAGTCTTTCATTCTGCAGTTTAGTTAGGTGCTAAAGTTGGTGATAATTTGGGGTAGGGGAGTGGTACAGTCGGCAGGGGGGGGGGGGATTAGGGCGGGGGTACTAGCTAATGTCTGATGGCACTCAGGGGTAAAGGTCTAAGAAAGATTGGGAACCACTAAAGTAGATGAAGTTAAGGAATTCTAGTACCTAGACAGAAAAATAGCTCATGACCATCGGAGCAAGAAGGGCATCAAAAGCAGATTAACAATGGGAAATTAGTATTAAACCTTGAACTTAATTTCTGAGAATGTGCGTTTGGTGCACAGTATTGGATTATAGTGAAATGTGGACTGTGAGAAAACCGTAAAAGAAAAGAATAAAAGCGTTTGAGCTAAGGTGCTACAGACGAATGTAGAAGATGAGGTGGATTGAAAAGGTAAGAAATGAGGAGGTCTGTGCAGAATCGGAGAGGAAAGGAATATATGGAAAACACTGACAATGAGAAGGGACAGGATGATAGGGCATCTGTTAAGACATCAGAGAAGAACTTCCATGGAACTAAAGGGAGCTGCAGAGATTAAAAATTGTAGGGGAAGACAGAGATTGGAATATATTCAGCAAATACATGAGGACATAGGTTGCTAATGCTACTCTGAGATGAAGAGTTTGCCACAGGAGTGGAATTCGTGTCAGGCTATATCAATCTAGTCAGAAGCCTGATAACTAAAACAAGCACCGAATTTAGCAAGCCACAAAAACTCAGTAAGCACGTCCGGATATGCCTGACATACGAGTTTGCACCGTAATTGTGCAGCCTGGTCAGGTGGCATGTAGCTAAATTTACCCGTCTCTTGTTCCTCTGTTTCTCTGACAGTGTCATCTGCGCCAGTGCCTCATGACAGTGCCTAACAAATTTGTAACAATAAGGACCGATTGTAGGCTAAAGTCAAAACCAATAATCCCAGAGTCAACTTTCTGACACACTACATCCGCCTTAAACTTTGAGGTGAAATCCTGGTTCCTCTGCTTAATAGTGGATTGCCCCAAGACTTACTGTTTGTCGGAGTTGGTCGCCCTGCAGTTATCAACTTCAATACTGTATGGAGGAAACCGACACGGTAATTGACACTTGTGACACCACTCTTCACTCTTCCCGTGTCCAGTTGGGTACAAATCATATCTTCGTTCACAAAAGTAAAATGCGTGGAACAGGAGCAATAGGCCTCTAATCAGTCAGAATTCTCCCAAAATTTTTAAAAACAGTTCCTGGAAGTAACAGCTGTCTTAACACCGTTAAGAATTTTTTTGGTATTCGATCAGTGTTCATCTCCAAACCGTTGCTCTATGCTGACTGCTAGAGATGGTGGAACAGAGGGTGAACCACCTAGGATGGCGTCAAGAACAAGAACAATTGTATTTAAATGAAGTGTAAAAATGGTGGCAGATATGTAGTAAAAATTACTTAACCTCTGTTATGGCATAAAATCAAGTGCTGGCACGCCAGTCGAGAACGATAAAACGATAGAACAGAGAGGGCTGTGAGAAGAGGTCAGCCATTCGCTCGCTGACCAACCCCTCTCCAGGATGACAACGTGACAGAAGTGGCCTCTATGCGAAGAGGACATAAGGGCCGCGCCCTGACTGGTCACGGCTCAGTCGAAGAGAAGCTTCAAGACTAGTGACCTGAATCGATGCGACTCTATTACTTAGCTTGTATTAGGGCTATTTATTCTGAGGAGCCTTGCAAATTTTGCAATCGCCCTTTGCTTACGACACATCTGTATAACACAAAGTCAAGTTGAAATTTCTCATTTTGTAATAAAACTCATTAATGTGATTTGCTTGAAGTGTTGTCAGCATTCCGAGAAAGCAAGTTTCCTCGACTTTGACATCCAGGCAGAATTTAACAACCTCCACTTCAAAGTCAAATAAGCTGCGGTCTTCACGCATACGACCCACCATGCATCATGACGTGCTCCCAAGAGTCCACAAGGCTGAGGTGCAGTAGAACTGCCCCTAACACCGCGCATGGAGAGCAGCAGGAGCTCTTTGAACGCCTTGGTGGCGTTTAATTCGCCTCCTATGATCATCCTATCGACCCTGGAAGAAATGTATGACTGCCTTAGAGAAAAATGTAGAACGTTCGTGTCGGCAAAGGAGGGATTATAACTACGGAGAACACTGGCACGGACAAGGGACAGGAAATAGGATGTGTGATAAGACACCAAATATACACCTGAGCAGGAGACCTGGGTTAGAGTCCCATATGTAGAACGTGTTGTGAATTGGCAGGAGCCAATTCACGGAGTTTGGAGGAAGCCGATAGGCACGCGTTTAAGCTCACGCAGGCTGGCGTGAGGTCTGGAATATGACAAGGAATTATAGTAGCCAAAAAGAGTACATAGCTTCTGGAATACTTAACTTTAATCCTTAATTGTAGAACATCGCTCTTGATGATACATAATTACAATCTCAATATAAACTGGTAATGGCGCCTTGCTACGTCGTAGCAAATGACGTAGCTGAAGGCTATGCTAACTATCGTCTCGGCAAATGAGAGTGTAGTTTGTCAGTATAGCATCGCTGGCAAAGTCGTCTGTACAACTGGGGCGAGTGCTAGGACGTCTCTCTAGACCTGCCGTGTGGCCGATTTAAAGGCTACCACCTAGCAAGTGTGGTGTCTGGCGGTGACACCACATTCCTCCCCCGCAAATCGGCGGACGGTTGTGTTATAAGGCTTCCGCCCGCCGTGGGGAGGACCCCATGTTGACGTATGCGACGAGGTGGGGAGCCTAACAACAGGCGAGGCTGTGCCACCCGCACCCTGCCATTCGGTCCGAGGGGAGCTAGGAAACGCCTGAAAACCTAGTCCAGGGTGCACGCCAACATGCGGTGTATGCGCCCTTAGAGAGACTGGAGGGGCTGAAGGGTCGACCTCCATCGGGTTGAGGCACCCGACGGGCGAAGACGACAGATGGTCCGGAGCGGGCAAGAGTCCCATGGCAGAGGACAACTGGTCACGGGAAGCGATCGGCGGCGCGTGACCCAGGGAGGTGCCCGGCGGTTGCAGCGACGCGTCCACTGCAGGCGTCGCCGGCCGGAGAACAGGCGGCGGCGGCGGCGCGTCGCCATGGGGCAAAATGGAAGGCAGCGTCGGTAACACCTGGGGCTGAGGCGAGCCAGTAGATGGGTCCCCAGGGCGCCGACCGGACGGCACCGTCGCTGAAAGCAGACGGGGAGCGGCAGATCCCGTGCGACGACAGAGGCGCAGCTGATTGAGATGCCGACGCACCTCACCAGAGGCCCCCAAAACCAAATACATCGCGCGGCCGAGGCAGCGAAGAATGCGCCCTGTGAGCCAACGCCGTGAACCTCGATAGTTGCGATAGCATACAACGTCGCTGGGAGCAAAAGCAAGTGTCTGCCGCTGCACAGGAACCTGATGCGGC
Source organism: Schistocerca serialis cubense (assembly GCF_023864345.2). Taxonomy (NCBI): domain Eukaryota; kingdom Metazoa; phylum Arthropoda; class Insecta; order Orthoptera; family Acrididae; genus Schistocerca; species Schistocerca serialis. The sequence continues at coordinate 293,011,023 of NC_064641.1, forward strand.
GGATGTAGCAAAGACATCAAGGTTTGATGAAGGCGACCGTGGAGCAACTCAGCCGGCGAGCGACCATCGCGGGGCTGAGAGCGATACGAGGACAAAAAGAGCAATAACGCGTCCTCCCGAGAATGCGACTCTTTCAACTTCAACATCTGTGACTTGAAAGTCCGGACCAAACGTTTAGCGGCACCGTTTGACTGTGGCGAAAACGGCGCGGACGTCAGATGTTGAATACCATTGGCCTTGCAGAATGACTGAAATTCTGCGGACATGAATTGTGGGCCATTGTCGGAAACAATAGTCTGTGGAAGACCTTCAATGCAAAAGATAGCGGATAACGCTTGGATGGTGGCAGAAGACGTCGTGGAAGACATCTGGACAACAAAAGGAAAATTATTGAAGGAATCGATCAGAACCAACCATCGAGCATTCCAGAAGGAACCAGCAAAATCGATGTGTAAGCGTTGCCAAGGGGAAGTGGCTTTCGGCCATGCAAAGAATTTTCGCGGTGGTGCGGATTGTTGTTCGGCACACGCCATGCAAGAAGAGCACATATTCGTAATCGCATCATCGATTCCGAACCAAGTACAGTGCTGACGAGCGAGTTGTTTCGTTCTCACTATACCCCAATGTCCTTGGTGGAGAAGCCGTAAGACAGAGGACTGTAACGAACGTGGGACCACGACCCTGGATTGATCATTATCAGAACGCAACAGCAAAACACCACGTCGAACAAAAAATCTCTCCTTGTGAGCAAAAAAACGGCGAACCAACGGTTCCTCGATCCGTGACTTGGACAAGGGCCATTGCGTAGCAACAAAACGCAAAACGGGAGCAAGGACAGGGTCAGCAGCTGTGGCTGTAGCTACACGACGAAAATCAGTGGGAAACGATTCGACCACGTCATCAGTTTCCGCATCAATGAACATGCAAGCAAGTTCGGAGGAATCGAATGCTCGATCCTCAGCAACAGGCAAACGGGACAACGCATCGGCGTTTCCGTGCTTAGCAGTGGACCGATACAAGATATTGTAGCGGTACTGCGAGAGGAAAAGAAACCAGCGAATGAATTTCTGCACTGTACGTGGAGGTATAGGCTTGGTCGGATGAAAAAGCGATGTCAAAGGTTTGTGGTCTGTGATGATGGTAAAGTGACGACCATACAAGAAATCATGAAACTTAGTAACACCAAATACGAGAGCCAAAGCTTCTTTCTCAATCTGTGAATAATTTCTTTGCGCAGACGAGAGCAATTTGGACGCAAAAGCAATAGGGCGATCGTGCGAACCATCTTTGTGCGCAAGCACAGCACCGATCACGAAATCCAATGCGTCCATCATCAACAAAAGGGGCTTCCAGGGATCGAATGGCGTAAGGCAAGTATTGGAAAGCAACGCCGATTTCAACTGGCGAAAGGCGCGTTCGCATTCCGTCGTCCAGACGAACGGAACACCTTTACGGCGTAAGCGATGAAGCGGAGCTGAAATGGAAGAGGCATGTGGCACATATCTGTTACAGTAATTGATTTTTCCCAGCACACTCTGTAGCTGCTTCAAATTCTGCGGCGAAGGCAAGTCTTGTATGGCACGGAGGTGCTCTGGACTGGGATGTATGCCTTGGGCATTGAGTACATGTCCCAGATATGGCAAATAACGAGCAAAAAACACACATTTGTCCTTCCGCAAGCGAAGACCATTTTGTCGCAAGACCTGAAATAATGTTCTGAGATTGGCTAAATGTTCTTCTTCCGCCTTTCCGGAGATCACAATATCGTCTAGATAGTTTGCTGGAGTTGGGACCGACGCACAAGCAGTTTGTAGATATTGCTGAAACAATGCAAGGGCGGATGCACACCCGAATGGCAGTCTTTTGAATCGGTACAAACCAAGATGCGTGTTAACCACCAAGACGCGCTGGGATTCTTCGTCCACCGGTATTTGCAAGTACGCATAAGCTAGGTCTAACTTCGAATAATATTTACCCGGGCACAGTTTGTCAAAAAGATCTTCTGGGCAGGGCAAAGGAAAAGTTGCAGTCACTAGTTGTGGATTCACTGTGGCCTTGAAGTCCACGCAAAGTCTCAATTTTCCGGAAGGTTTCTGCAAAATTACTAAGGGTGATGCCCAGAGAGAAGCCTGCACACGTTCAATTACACCTTGTGATTCTAAATCGTTTAATGTTCTTGCGACCTCATCACGCAATGCGTGGGGATCGTTGCGCGCTCTGAAAAATTTCGGTTGCGCGTTTACTTTCTGTTCCAAATGGGCTTCGTAATTCTTAGCGCAACCAAGGCCCGGTGCAAAAATGTCTGCAAATTCTTCACATAGACGAGAAACACTGGCTGAAGGCACAGTCTGGTTCACTGATAGGACCTGATTGACTATAGACAAGTTAAACAACTGAAACAAGTTCACTGCAGAAGAAGAACGAAGGACGTAAAATGACACAAGTTTCGTTTGTCCCTTGTATGTTGCAAGAAGGCTGCACTGTCCTAACACAGGGATCGCCTGTCCGGAATAACTAGTTAGCTTAACATTAGCGGCATGCAACGGAGGTTTGCCCAGCTGATTGTACGTGTCGTGATTGAGTAGTGAAACTGCAGCTCCGGTATCGAGCTGGAAGGGTATCACTTTGTCTTGAATGTCCAAATCAACCAAAAGTTTAGTGTCCTGCGGACGACAAGAGCGACTGTCTCGTGGAACGTGAACTGACACTGGTACAGAATCACTTGCGACTGGGCGGGATTTCCGTCGATGTCGACGCACACTTTTTGTGGGACGAACACAGCCACTGTTAGAGAGAGTGGCACTGGGCGGAGTGGAATGAACTACATGAATGTCCATGGGCGAAGGTTCACGAGCCCGAGTATTCTTGGTTCTATTCCGGCGTGAAGCAAAGGGCCTGGAATGGTTGTGAGTGTCCGATCGGAGCATTTTCTGGCAAACATTTTGAACATGTCCTTTTTTATTACAGAAAAAGCAAATAGCTTGGTGTGACGGGCAATTCTCACGCGAATGTCTAGTAGCACACCGCGGGCATGATTTCACTGCATTTGCGTGCTGGCGCGGGACACGTGCCGGTGAGCCAGGCGGTTGTGGTGCGGCCAGGCGCGAGGACTGTTTACTGTTCCGTGCAGCTCGCCCGGCGGGCCGGTTAACGTTACACACAGGTGGCGAAGTTCCAAATGATTCCTGAGCAAAGTCAAGTGTGTCCTGCTGATCCAATATGTCCATTACTTGTGGAAGGGAGGGATTGACCAGTTTCAAAATCTGTTCCCGTATACGAACATCAGAAACGTTCTGTGCAATTGCATCACACACCATAATATCTGAATAAGGGAGTCCACATTGACACTCAAAAGCACAATCCCTAGTAACGTCTTGCAAGGCTGCAACCCACTCCCTATTAGTCTGACCTGCCGTACGTTTTGTACGAAAGAGCGTATACCTTTTTGCAACCACATTGACTTATTCTTTGAAATATGCATCTAATGCAGACAAAATTTCTTCATAGGACAAAGTTGCTATGCCACGTCGGGGAAATAATTTCACTATCACACAGTATGTTTAGACACCTACAGTGGAAAGGAGAAAAGGCTGCCGCTCATTAACTTGAATTCTGTAGGCGGCGAGATGGATTCCAAATTGGCGTGACCAGTCCAGCTTTCCAGTGCCGCATCAAAAGGACGAAAAGTTGGTGCAACTGCGTGTTGTGGCTGTGGTAGCGGTGAAGCGGCGGCTGCCGCATCGTTTTGCATTGCACGTTGACCCTGGACGAGCTGTCCAAGGGCATCCAATAAGCCCTGCGTCTGCTGATTCTGCAAGCAATAAAATTCGGACAGTACATCTGGAGATTGTGGCGTAGCCATGACACAAGTAAATTACGGTAAAATAGTTAGGAACGAAAAATCCTCGGTGCCATGTATTGTGAATTGGTAGGAGCCAATTCACTGAGTTTGGAGAAAGCCGAAAGGCACGCGCTTAAGCTCACGCAGGCCTGGCGTGAGGTCTGGAAAATGACAAGGAATTATAGTAGCCAAAAATAGTACATAGCTTCTGGAATACTTTACTTTAATCCATAATTGTAGAACATCGCTCTTGATGATACATAATTACAATCTCAATATAAACTGCTAATGGCGCCTTGCTAGGTCGTAGAAAATGACGTAGCTGAAGGCTATGCTAACTATCGTCTCGGCAAATGAGAGCGTAGTTTGTCGGTATAGCATCGCTAGCAAAGTCGTCTGTATAACTGGGGTGAGTGCTAGGACGTCTCTCTAGACCTTCCGTGTGGCGGCGCTCGGTCTGCAGTCACTGACAGTGGCGACACGCGGGTCCGACGTATACTAGCGCACCGCGGCCGATTTAAAGGCTACCACCTAGCAAGTGTGGTGTCTGGCGGTGACACCACAGAACAAAGATTAATTCATTCGTTAAGCTTTCCACATTAACATAGAAAGAGAAGTAATAAGTTAACAGAGAGAAAGAGGTCGCGGTTGTGTACAGATTTTGACGTAAGAAATACAAAGATATCACCTGCTTGCAAGGACAGCAGTGTTTGTTGTGTGAAATACGGAGATATGTGTGTATGTGGGGGAGATGGACATCAGGCATTAACCTTCGTGGTGCTAGAGGGAACTGTAGAGGGTAAAAGCTGTGGGGAAATTCAGAGTTAGAAATACATTCAGAAAATACATGAGAATTTGTGGTGCAAGATCTGTTTTGAGAGGAAGAGTTAGCGCAGGAGAGGAATTCAAGGTGGAGAAGTGCTCAGAAAACGAATTACTAAAAAAAGTTAGTACTAGAGAGAAGTTAGTACTAGAGACCACAATATTTGACGCATTAAATACAGAAATATTTGTGTGTTTTGTGCGGAGAGTATGCGCGAGGGTACAGGGGCGGTGCAGGGTGCAGGGGAATAAGCCGCGCCTCCCTCTCGAAGCGCTGCCGTCCTGTATCCGCGCTCTGCGTTTCCACGGAACTATAACTGACATAACGGTCATAAGGATCGCTGATTCCCTTTGTTGGGGTGAGAGTTTCATTCGAAATACTTAATGCACCAGGAGCAGCCACTGGACTCATTTCAGGAAAAAAACAAGCAATCCACAAAACAAAGCAAATTGGAGCACACGAAGCATTCGGCGTTGGCTACAGCGAAATTGTTTGCTGCCTGACCTCTATCGGTATCTTACGCAACCGTAGTTGAAAACGCAATCCCCTCTAAAGCTGCCACGATATAATGTCCCCTAACATACGCCCTTTTACGTATATAATGTGTATGTTTTGACCTTGAAGTCAATTTAACATTAAGGGGCTCCGGAAAGGCTCAAAATCATGAAAAGTTCAATTTTTACTTTTTTGCGTTTTCTGAATCTGCAGACTATTACCTTTTAATAGATATATAATTTATTCAATTCTGAAGACTACAACTATTTTTAAATATTTTTTGAAATGTGTTCTACATGGGCGTGACCCACTGTGGCGCTGTTAAACTGCTGTCAAATGGTTGTATTATTAACGTCCGTGTTCATCAGGTACATTTTAGTGATGTGAGATAAAGTATGTGTTGTGGCTAACCTGTGATGGTTCAATATATATCGCTGGTGTGATTGTCGATTGTTTCATGTTTATTTACTCTGTCGTTATCTCGAAAATATTCGTAATTAATTCTGTTTCTTGAGTCTCTGTTTTGTTGAAGTATAATAATGAGTAAAATTAAAGTTATTAGAAATCCTCTGAAGGCTTTTAAGAAAAGGAGAAATGTTGGAAAGCCAAAGGTATGTGTTATTACTGTAAACAATAAAGACGATAACCAAGTGAGTGAACCTAACCTCTCAAGTACACCTGCCCATAGCAGTCAAAGTGGGAAAGAAAATACTTCACAGAAGAAGCTTGGTTCAATGAGTGAAAACTATGAATGTTTTATGGGCGAATCGGATGTGAATGTAATATTTGATATGTCGGTTCTCAAAGGAATTTTTTCAAACTGTGTAAGATGTATTCATTGTAGTGAAGTTGGTCTGGAACTCTCGGGTATAGTGCAGCAGGGGATACAACACGTCGGCTTTGAACAATGACGTCATTCCTTAGTCATAGATCGTAATGTCTTCACTTCGAGGAATAGATAATAAAGCAGTTCTGTGTTCTAATAAGCACTATCATTAAAATAACTGAATGTAAATCTAAAAGCGATCGCTTGATATTGGGTGCATCATTAAACGTGTGACTTAATTAACTTAATTATTTGTTTTTTATTCGGCCGGTTCTTAATATTTTTCGTAATGATATTAAGGTAATGTGGACTATTAATTTTTTGTTGTAGAAAATTTGTAGTGTCTTATTTTCGTTTAGCTTTTGCTGTTATGTTTCAGTTTCGTTTCTTTACTGATTGCTGAATGAAGTAGGATCAGTTTATTCTATCTCGTGAGATTTTTTTTAAAAAAAGCCAAAAAACTCTTATTACGTACTGAAGGGAGCTAGAACACTAAGAAGGATCGCTTCTCGGCTTTTGACAAGATATTGCTTAATAAAGTAGGATCAGTTTATTCTATCTCGTGAGATTTTTTTTTTAAAAGGCCAAAAAACTCTTATTACGTATTGAAGTGAGCTAGAACACTAAGAAGAATCGCTTCTCGGCTTTTCACAAGATATTGCTTAATAAAGTAGGATCAGTTTATTCTATCTCGTGAGATTTATTATTTAAGTCAAAAAACACCTATTACGTACTGAAGGGAGCTAGAACATTAAGAACAATCGCTTCTCGGCTATTGACAAGATATTGCTTAATAAAGTAGGATCAGTTTATTCTATCTCGTGAGATTTTTTTTTTAAAGTCAAAAAACACTTATGCTTTTGACAAGATCAATGTTTATCTCTCTCGCATTCCTTTGTTTCTCAACATTCTCCTCGGCTCTTTCATCTCTGTAATACATGCTCTCTGGCGACTTGTGACGTCATTGTTCAAAGCCGACGGGTTGTATCCCCTGCTGCACTAGTCCCGAACTCTCCATAATAAAGCACCTAGGACTTGCTAGTGAAATACAACTGAAATGTGATAAGTGTTCATACATGACCACCTTTTGGAACAGTGTTGCAGTAACTGCAACTGAAGAAAATGGTACCAAAATCTTCGAACACAACAACGAGCGATGCTTGCTTTAGACAAAGAACGCCTTCGGGCTGCAGACAGGGCTGTAAAGAGTCTAGAAATACAAGCCAGAGTAAACAGGAGGAGGAACAAGAGGAAGCTGGAGGAGGAGTTTGCAGAGGATGAAGATAATCCATCCTATGGACCTGGAATGCACTAAAAAGTTAATCCAATCTTTGTCGCTCGATTCCCATAACTCTTATTTTCTCATACTAATTACATGTTTTCTAAGGATCTTCCAAACATATTTGTTTCAAACTTTCAGTAAATGTTACACAGTACCATCTGCATAATTTAACGCAGCCTTTTTCCAAAAAACTGTATATTTTTGAATATATAAATAAAAAATTGCAAAAAAATGTTGTGAATTTTCATTACAATTGAAAAAAAATCATCTTTAATAACTGAACTAAAATTTTGTAAAATCCCTGTGTTAAGTCGTACCCCATATTCCAATAAATAATCTGTAAAAAGTTCAACTTCCTACCTCAAATACTTTGTGAGGAAAGATGTAATTTATAAGCGTTATTTTAACATTGCAAGTATAGGGCGTTCCGGAGCCCCTTAAATCGTTTTAACATTAGTAATATGGAAGTTATTCCCTGATATCGTAACAGAGGTCGTATCGTCTTGTCCCTTCTTGTCTGCGTTTTACGTATATTCCTTCACGTCTTCGTACGATCCCTCATCATATACCTCCTCAACTGCTCTCCTTTCTGGGCTCGGGGTATTTCTCACAAACGAAGACAAACTCTGTGAAGTGGATTTGTGAACACGCAGTTCTCTACTTGTTCCCTGATGGCGAGAAAAATCCCTTGGATTTGACTTTCCCTTAATGAACGCCGCTGTGCACTTGTAGGCAGTCCCAAATACAGACAGTGTTTCTCCAATTTCCTTTGTAGTGTCTTTCTTAACCCTCCTCAGAGTTGGGTTGCTACCGCAATGAAGGGTTCATCTATGGCTTTTCTATTCTTAGAGACGGTTATTCTCTGGTCTTCTGAATATTCTCCTCCATAAAACCATGCGTAGACAGTCTCACTAGTCATGCGACTTGCCACTCCTTCCTCTTCATGATGTCGGTTTCCTGCTGTTCTCGATGTGCTCTTCACAAAACTTAAATAAAAAGATAAAAAATGAAAGATAAATTAATTAATCATTGATCTTCTTTGTACCTTTACTGTATGTTCCCTACGTTTTCTCTGGTTCCTGTAGGGAGGGACTGGGGCATGTTGGCCAGGCCTTGGGTTGTGACCCCTGCCCACTTTGCCCCACCTCCCTTCCGGTCTGGTCATTAGGGGCGTCCCTTTGGAAGGAAAAGTAAGCCCTTAGTTTAAAGAAAAAATCGGCTAAGACGATAGCTAGCCTTAAAAGGAAGACACGGGTTCGAGTTCCGGACTGCCACAAATTTTCACCTGTTACCATTGACTCATTTCATCGCCAGAATGTGGCCAAGATCCGTGAAAACTTTATAATAGCATATGCATATTATTCTTGGCAGCAGATTCGATACATGAGATGTTAAGCTGGCTGCGCAATAGTTTTCATACCTGTCTGGCAACCCCCCATGAACCATGGACGTTGCCGTTGGTGCAGAGGCTTACGTGCCTCAGCAATACAGATAGCCGTACCGTAGGTACAACCACAATGGAGGGGTATCTGTTGAGAGGCCAGACAAACGTGTGGTTTTCAGTAGTTCCAGGGGCAACAGTCTGGATGATTGACTGATCTGGCCTTGTAACAATAACCAAAACGGCCTTGCTGTGCTGGTACTGCGAACGGCTGAATGCAAGGGGAAACTACGGCCGTAATTTTTCCCGAGGGTATGCAGCTTTACTGTATGATTAAATGATGATGGCGTCCTCTTGGGTAAAATGTTCCGGAGGTAAAATAGTCCCCCATTCGGATCTCCGGGCGGGGACTACTCAACAGGATGTCGTTATCAGGAGAAAGAAAACTGGCGTTCTACGGATCGGAGCGTGGAATGTCAGATCCCTTAATCGGGCAGGTAGGTTAGAAAATTTAAAAAGGGAAATGGATACTTAAAGTTAGATATAGTGGGAATTAGTGAAGTTCGGTGGCAGGAGGAACAAGACTTCTGGTCGGGTGACTACAGGGTTATAAACACAAAGTCAAATAGGGGTAATGCAGGAGTAGGTTTAATAGTGAATAGGAAAAAGGGTAAGCTACTACAAACAGCATAGTGAACGCATTATTGTGGCCAAGATAGATACGAAGCCCACACCTACTACAGTAGTACAAGTTTATATGCCAACTTTCTCTGCAGATGACGAAGGAATTTAAGAAACGTATGATGTAATAAAAGAAATTATTCAGATAGTGAAGGGACACGAAAATTTAATAGTCATGGGTGACTGGAATTCGGTAGTAGGAAAAGGGAGAGAAGGAAACGTAGTAGGTGAATATGTATTGGGGATAAGAAATGAAAGAGGAAGCCTCCTGGTAGAATTTTGCACAGAGCACAACTTAACCATAGCTAACACTTGGTTTAAGAATCATGATAGAAGGTTGTATACATGGAAGAACCCTGGAGATACTAAAAGGTATCAGATAGATTATATAGTAGTAAGACAGAGATTTAGGAACCAAGTTTTAAATTGTAAGACATTTCCAGGGGCAGATGTGGACTCTGACCACAATCTATTGGTTATGAACTGTAGATTAAAACTGAAGAAACTGCAAAAAGGTGGGAATTTAAGGAGACGGGACCTGGATAAACTGACTAAACCAGAGGTTGTACAGAGTTTCAGGGAGAGCATAAGGGAACAATTTTCAGGAATGGGGGAACGAAATACAGTAGAAGAAGAATGGGTAGCTTTGAGGGATGAAATAGTGAAGGCAGCAGGGGATCAAGTAGGTAAAATGACGAGGGCTAGTAGAAATCCTTGGGTGACAGTAAATGAAGCAGGCAAAAAGGAATACAAACGTCTCAAAAATGAGATCGACAGGAAGTGCAGAACGGCTAAGCAGGGATGGCTAGAGGACAAATGTAAGGATGTAGAGGCTTATCTCACTAGGGGTAAGATAGATACTGCCTACAGGAAAATTAGAGAGACCATTGGAGATAGGAGAACCACTTGTATGAACATCAAGAGCTCAGATGGAAACCCAGTTCTAAGCAAAAAAGGGAAAGCAGAAAGGTGGAAGGAGTATATAGAGGTTCTATACAAGGGCGATGTACTTGAGGACAATATTATGGAAATGGAAGAGGATGTAGATGAAGATGAATTGGGAGATACGAACTGCGTGAAGAGTTTGACAGAGCACTGAAAGACCTGAGTCGAAACAAGGCCCCCGGAGTAGACAACATTCCATTAGAACTACTGACGGCCTTGGGAGAGCCAGTCCTGACAAAACTCTACCATCTGGTGAGCAAGATGTATGAAACAGGCGAAATACCCTCAGACATCAAGAAGAATATAATAATTCCAATCCCAAAGAAAGCAGGTGTTGACAGATGTGAAAATTACCGAACAATCAGTTTAACAAGCCACAGCTGCAAAATACGAACACGAGTTCTTTACATACGAATGGAAAAACTATTAGAAGCCGACCTCGGGGAAGATCAGTTTGGATTCTGTAGAAATACTGGAACACGTGAGGCAATACTGACCTTATGACTTATCTTAGAAGAAAGATTAAGGAAAGGCAAACCTACGTTTCTAGCATTTGTAGACTTAGAGAAAGCTTTTGACAATGTTGACTGGAATAATCTATTTCAAATTCTAAAGGTGGCAGGGGTAAAATACAGGGAGCGAAAGGCTATTTACAATTTGTACAGAAACCAGATGGCAGTTATAAGAGTCGAGGGACATGAAAGGGAAGCAGTGGTTGGGAAGGGAGTAAGACAGGGTTGTAGCCTCTCCCCGATGTTATTCAATCTGTATATTGAGCAAGCAGTAAAGGATTCAAATGAAAAATTCGGAGTAGGAATTAAAATCCATAGAGAAGAAACAAAAACTTTGAGGTTCGACATTGTAATTCTGTCAGAGACAGCAAAGAACTTGGAAGTTGAACGGAATGGATGGTGCCTTGATGGGAGGATATAAGATGAACATCAACAAAAGCAAAACGAGGATAATGGAATGTAGTCGAATTAAGTCGGGTGATGTTGAGGGTATTACATTAGGAAATAAGACACTTAAAGTAGTAAAGGAGTTTTGCTATTTGGGGAGCAAAATAACTGATGATGGTCGCAGTAGAGAGGATATAAAATGTAGACTGGCAATGGCAAGGAAACCGTTTCTGAAGAAGAGAAATTTGTTAACATCGAGTATAGATTTAAGTGTCAGGAAGCCATTTCTGAAAGTATTTGTATGGTGTGTAGCCATGTATGGAAGTGAAACATGGACGGTAAATAGTTTGGACAAGAAGATAATAGAAGCTTTCGAAATGTGGTGCTACAGAAGAATGCTGAAGATTAGATGGGTAGATCACATAACTAATGAGGAAGAATAGGACTGGGGAGAAGAGAAGTTTGTGGCACAACTTGACTAGAAGAAGGGATCGGTTGGTAGTACATATTCCGAGGCATCAAGGGATCACCAATTTAGTATTGGAAGGCAGCGTGGAGGGCAAAAATCGTGGGGGGAGACCAAGAGATGAATACACCAAGCAGATTCAGAAGGATGTAGGTTGCAGTAGGTACTGGGAGATGAAGAAGCTTGCACAGGATAGAGTAGCATGGAGAGCTGCATCAAACCAGTCTCAGAACTGAAGACCACAACAACAACAACAACCTGTCTGGCCCTGGATATCTTCGGAATCGTGTGGATGACATTTTTCCGAAGTCTGATAGTGCATCGCCAATCACAAAGATTCTACACACCAACTTGAATAGACGTTTAATGGCCATTTCTCAAAGAGATTTAAGAAATTCCAATGCCGTATTATCTACTCTTACGCTTTATTTGATCTCAGATCTTCTAGAGCTCTTCTAATTTTCGTCTCTAATATTGCATCCATTATATCTGCCTTATCGACTCCAGTTTCTTCTTCTATCAAGTCATCAGGCAAGTCCTTCCAGTCACAGAGGCCTTCAGTGCTCTCTTTCACCTATTTGCTATATGCTTTGCGTTTAACAGTGGAATTTCCAGTTTACTCTCAATGTCACCACAAGTGCTTTTAATTTCACTGACTTTTCCACGTGTTTAATCAGTCCTTACGGCAATCATTTCTTTTCCGATTTCTTCACATTTATCTTGCAGTCAATCCGGTTTAGCTATCATGCACTACCTACTTATCTGTTTCGTAACGAACTTTAAATGCGCCTTATAATTCCTCTTACTTCTCTGTCCCAGTCCCTTCCACACTGACTCTTCCTGAATAATCTCTTAAACTTCAGCCTACTCATCATCACTACTACATTGTGATCTGAGTCTATACGTGCTTCTGGGTACGCCAGACAACTCACTATCTGTTTTCTGAAACTTTGTCTTACCACGATAACATCCAGCCGTAATCTTTCCGTATCTACGTGTCTTTTCCAAGTACAACTCCTCTTCTTGTGATTCTAGAACAAAGTATTTACTATTACCATCTGAAATTTATTGCAGAACTCAAGTAATCTCTCTCCTCTCTCATTCCTGCTGTCTAGCCCGTTTTCGCCGGTAACCATTTCTTCTTCTCCTTCCCCTACGACCGCATTCAATTTTCATCTCCCTTTACGTACCGATTTACGTGCTCTGTATACCTGTGGTGTATGGTTTGCGTCGGATCTGCTAAAAACAACTCTGTCACTGAAATATTCACAGTAGCTCACGATCTTTATTCTTTTATTTTTTGACTCATAAGTCTTCTGACTGGTTTGCTTCGGCCCGCCATGAGTTTTTCTCCTGTGCCGCACTTTTTAAGTCAGTGTAGCAACTGCACCCTACATCCTCAATTATTTGCAGAATATATCCTAGTCTCTATCCTCCTCTCAGTTTTGTAGCCTCTTCAGCTCTCTCTAGTACCACAGAAGTCATTCACTGATGTCTTAACAGATGTCGTATCATCCTACCTGAGACGTCCGCTAAATCCGCTGGGCATAACAGGTAATAGGATTGTGGAAAGGGCCAAGGGTTGAAGTGAGTTTCTGCTTCTAATTGTCATTTATTGTAATTTAGCAACTCTTTCACGGCTGAAGGCCTCTAACAAGAAATCTTAATAAGACAGAAATCCAATTAAGATAGCAATAAAATAATTCAAAAAATAACATACGCAAAGTGCAATACAATTAAATTTCCTAACTTCAGAATATATCACCATAGACCTTTAAAGGCAGACGGCCAGCATGTTTAACAATAAGAAATCTTAAAAATCAACAAGATAAAAATCCAATTAAGATAGCAATAAAATAATTTAAAGAACAACATAAGCAAGGTGCAATACCAATCGTTGAGGGCCGGGATCAAACTTCAAAATTTCAAAATATATTACCATAATCTTTAAAGGCAGAAGGCTGCAGTGTTTAAGTTTGAAAGATAAATTTAAAAATTAATTTGCAAAATTTTAAGAAACAAACAACAATCATAAGCATAGACTTTAAAATAGCTGACAACAGATAACACAGCCCTACAAAATAAATTTTTTTTTTAGTTGCCAGGGAAGTTTGAACGAAAATGGGATATTGTTATGATACTCATTCCGAGTATATTTGTACTTTTTCCAAATTGGCTCTGGTTTTTGAGATATAGGTTATTTGTGGAAGTGAGAGTTTCATGTGGATAATATCGACTGCAGGGTCCATATATGGTGTAATGTATTTGCTACCTGTTTTTTAATTAGTGATATTGTACTATCTTTATTAAACAATTGTGCTCAGGGAGTGCATCTGTGTGGTTGAGGATTACATCATGCAAACATCACACTGACAGCATGTGTTCAGTCCTGTTGTGCGGTGCGTGTGTTGAAGATATTGAGGGTTGTGCAGATTTGAATTCGGCGGTACTCGACATTCATTTGTTGGCCGAGGTAATCCCCGCAACAGCCGATAGGTAGCGTTCAGTGTAAACAAGAAAAATGGCGATGGTCGAAAGTCACACACATGTGCAGTGCAGCTTCAAGGAGATAGAACCTTTTCATCGTGACGTAGCAAATAAGAGGTGAGTATTCATTTCGCACAAAACAATTAATGATGTTTGTTGGATGTGATTGACATGCAAATACAAGAAAGTTCTGCATAATATGTAGTATTTGTGCAATTTTGTTTTAGGAAAACATGAGTTCTTCACGCCGTCTTTGCGTGAACCATCCAGATGAGTTCTGCTACATTTGTGGTGAATACGTTCTTCAAAAGAACAGGAAGAATATCACTCCTTTTGTGAAGGAAGCGTATCTGGCATATTTCGGAATTAAACTTGTAGATCAAGACATGATGTGGGCACCCCATAAAGTTTGTAATTGCTGTGTGGAGTGCTTACAGCAGTGGACAAAACGAAAAAGGAAAAGCTTAAACTTCGGAGTGCCTATGGTATGGCGAGAGCAGAAAAACCATACAGATGATTGCTATTTTTGCATTGTTAATGTGAAAGGTTTTAATAGGCTCAAAAAACGAAAGTGGGAATATCCCGATTTGGAGTCAGCAAGAAGACCGGTGGTGCACAGCAACGATGTTCCTGTATCAACCTTCACAACATTACCCACGCTAACATCATCAGATGACGATGTGCACGGCGAGGAATGTACAAGTAGTGGTTCGGAATACGAAGGACGTGAGACACAACCCCAGCAGTTCGACCAGAAGGAGCTCAGTGATTTGATACGAGAACTCAATCTTTCAAAGCAAGCATCAGAACTCTTAGCATCCAGGCTTACGGAAAAGAACTGTCTTCATCCAAGTGTTAAAATAACAGCTTACCGGACGAGAGAAGAAAACCTTCTTCCATACTTCAACCAAGAAGAGGTTATAGTGTATTGCAGCAATATACCTGGACTTTTACTTGAATTGGGGCTGCCGGAATATAGACCAGAGGACTGGCGTCTCTTCATAGACAGTTCCACTAGAAGTTTAAAATGTGTTCTCCTACACATTGGCAATCGTTACGCATCTATTCCAATTGCCCACTCAACAAAACTTTGTGAAGCATATGCTAACATCAAGATGGTTCTGCAGAAAATTCAGTATATGCAGCACCAGTGGTTGATTTGTGTTGATTTGAAAATGCTGAACTTCTTGCTTGGACAACAAAGTGGATACACAAAGCACCCATGTTTTATCTGCATGTGGGATAGTACGGCAAAGCACGAACATTGGAAGCAGAAAACATGGCCTCCAAGGGAACATACGGCTGTTGGTGAAGCAAACATCATTAATGAACCTCTGGTTAGTAGGGACAAGATTGTTCTTCCACCATTACATATTAAGTTAGGACTAATGAAGCAATTCACCAAAGCTTTAGACAGAAATGGTAATTGCTTCACATACATCTGCAATACGTTCCCTGGACTCAGTAGTGAAAAACTTAAGGCAGGAATATTTGATGGTCCTCAAATTCGCAGGCTCATCAACGATACCAATTTTACAAGTGTCATGACTGTCACTGAAGCATCGGCCTGGAACAGTTTTGTCGCTGTTGTAAAATGTTTTTTGGGCAATCATAAAGCTCCCAATTACGAGGAACTGGTCAAAAACATGCTCACTAACTTTCAAAACTTAGGAGCTAACATGAGCATAAAATTGCACTTCCTTCACAGCCACTTGGATCGATTTCCTCGTAATCTAGGTGATTTCAGTGAGGAACAAGGAGAGCGGTTCCATCAAGATATGAAAGGAATAGAGGAAAGATATAAAGGAAGATGGGACAGGCATATGATGGCAGATTATTGCTGGAATCTGCAACGTGACTTCTGAAGAGACCTATAAAAGGAAAGCGTGCAGGAAGCGGTTCGTCATGGACGGAAAATGATATACTTATAGAGAAACTTTTCAATTATGTTTTATACGTGGACAAATGCCTATCAGGTTTTCATAGAAGCTATTTATAAAGATTTTCTTTTTTCATTGTAGTTTGTAGCGCTCGAGTTCAGTATTAGCAATTTTTTCTAATTTTTTGAATAAATCATGCATTATCTCAAAAACTAGAGCCAAACTGCATAAATGGTTGCTGTATTCGTCCTCAGCACCACTAACCCATCCTAAAGCCACACAAATATCCTTGGCAAGAAAATGAGTGTTGACCAGTGTAATGAAACACCGGTGGCACTCAGAAGCCTCCAGGGAGGTCGGTCTGCCCTCGTTCACTTAGGCGAGGCAGGTGGTGAGTCCAACTATACTTGATCCGTTGGAACCCAACCATGGGACAGCCACGGACCGACCGACACAACGGCTTGCTTGCCACCAGTCGGTACATGAGAATTCAAACAGAAAATCTCGCCAAGAGCGAACCACCGAAACGAACCACACAACATGAATGGACGTTGCTAGGATACGTGAAACCACTACTCAACTCTGACGTCCTGGGTCGGTGAATCACGAAGCTCGTAGCGATCGGACAGCTCCACACACGCTCTGGCACTGCGCAGGGACCGACAGCGGACCCAGCCGACTGCACCGCGCGGAGATATCTTCCCTGGTCCGCAGCAACGGACCGACTACCCGCTGGCTCGTCCGCGACTGCTGCTCCGTCGCGACTGCACTGCTGGTGAGTCTCCCACTCACTTCCAGACACACGACGGTGGAAATACCGGCTCAGACCCAACCATGCAGAGGAAACACGCCCACTGGCTAAACGACATCCCTGCACCAGGAAAGGACCGACCGAAGTTCCACAAGATCGTAATTGAAGGTGACTAGAAGCTCTCAGAGAACCAGTTACACGTCGCTCGATGAGACGACCAATCTCTCAGAGGCAGTATGCCGACAACATTTAAAATAACTTGTCAGTGTAACTAACGCCAACTACACACACAATCTGACAAACACTTGCACGAAAACCTGAACGACACACAACAGTAACTAAGCATACACGGAAACAAATCGGGAGTCGATGCACACACACACAGCCGACTAATGAACGATCGGCGAGACAAAACGCATCGTCCGGTTGGACGACCGACCCACGATCCACCAAGACCTTGGACTGGCTCAAGTGATGCGTGGCGGCACTGGTCGGGCGAGCCATATCAACGCAGGCCTCGCTGCTCCAACCCGACTGCACAAGTGCCGCAATTTCAACTCCCCGACTGGCAGGTCCGGACTGCGCTCCAGACACGTTCTAACTGACTGTCAGACGCGAACTCGCGACCCGAACTCCCTACTTTGGTGAGTTAGGAGATATCCTATTATTCCCTTGGTTTCCTTTCAGTCAGGTGTCCAAATATCTGGAAAATACCTTCAGAAAACTAGCAATGCTGCAAAAAAGAGACGCTTAAACTCCTGACTCTATACTGGAAAACGTGTTTTATTCCAAAAGAAGGGAGATCAAAATGAAGCCAAAAACACAATGTACTGATGAAAGCAGAAGGCAGAGATATTGGAGAAGATGATGATGATGATGATGATGATGATGATGATGATGATGATGATGATGAATACGATGTGGATGATGGTGATGGAGGTGAAGCAGAGACAGAGGGCCAACTGGCAGCATCTTTTTTTTTCTGAACGAACATGTGATACAATATACGACATTAGATTTGAACCAACAGCGACAGTGTCGAGAGTTGGTGATTCACCAGTAGATGTCGTTGGAAACGGTTTAACAAATCACAGCATAAAATACCCAGGAATGACAAGATTACATTATCTTTTGTTTAAAATTACATCTCCTGAAAAGGGTTACACATCATGAGATCTTCAAAGTGATAGTAAAATTATCTAGGATACCAATGCTCATAAGCAAAGATATCTCGCCTACAAACAAATAAACTTCAACAGAGGCTATAAATACATGCATTCTGTGAGGGCTTCATTACCTAAAATTAGTGGATCATTATTCAGAGATGATGCCACACATATCAGCATTGGAGGGAACACAGTTTCATACCATATCCCAGTTGTGCTAAATGTTTGATACAAATGATCCCGCCAGGTTTTTTACAGAGGAGAAAAAGAAGATACAGTGCAAAATGTGGGAACTTTAACATCTGATCAGACCTGCTTCTCAGAGACTGGGACAACTATTCCGAGAGAAGATATAAGAAATGATGTTTTTACGAAAGCAGTAGTTGAAAATACGAGGACAAGGAAGATGGTAAGAAGCAGAAGAAGAAAAATACATTCATGATCGTCTCCAACTATCACCAGCAGACTTTGACCTGATTAAACACATTGGATTGTGGGTGGTGTATCATATTAGTACTTCAGAGGGCTGGGGGTGAATATAGTCTTCCATAAAAAGTGTTTGTGTACTACAGGTGGGTAGTCCGCTCCTGAACTGATTCAGAGAGTCAGATCTTACTAAAGAGTGAATGAGGAATGATTCAGAAAAAATTAATGGTAGCTCATTTGGTTTCAAAATACGTCTCTGGTGGCTGAAATGAGCAGGATGAAAATTCTAGCATAGGCTGCTGCAATGGAGCCCCACCTCACAGCCTTAATAAAACGTTTCCCAAGCTACAAAAACGGTATACAATAAATGTACATGTGGATTTGCATACCTTATTAGTGCATAAAACTTTCATCCTCCATGAAAACATAAAGTAAAGAAAGCTTCGTTTTATTCTATTTATTGGCTGGTGGGCAGAATCCATTCAGCCATCTCACTAGTAATACTAATTATGATGGTATGAAAGTAAACAGGACACTTTACCCAGTCTGAAAATGGAACAAAAATCTTCGACCCAGCTGGGAATCAAACCTGGACGCTTTCGCATTGACCACACAGCTAGTAGGACAAACGAAAAACGACTGCTTCAGCACTATTAGGGCAGAAAACACTTCCAGTATCATGTTTCTGCTCTTGAGTTCAAAAGAATATTTCAGATTTCAAAAGTTCTGCAAATAGTTCAAATGGCTCTCAGCACTATGGGACTTAACATCTGAGGTCATCAGTCCCCTAGAACTTAGAACTACTTAAACCTAACTAACCTAAGGACATCACACACATCCATGCCCGAGGCAGGATTCGAACCTGCGACCATAGCAGTCACGCGGTTCCGGACAGAAGCGCCTAGAACCGCTCGGCCACCTTCTGTAAATGTTTACATAGGTTTCAGTGAAATGTTATTTCTTATCCTTTGACTTAACACCACACTCGAAATGTGTTGCGAGTGATCATAAAAGCTGCGGTCTTCACCACCATGCAGTCAGAGCGTATCGCAAAGCGATCCAGAAATCACTTCCCTCCCAATAGCTCAGGCTTCCCATCATGCTCACAGATCAGGACCTAGGCTGTCTCACTAGCTCACTGCTCTCCCCATCACACTCAGGAGTCAGACTGCAAATAGTTCTCTAGCTCATTACTCCCCACCAATCTTACGGATCGGACTGCAAGTTACCACACTGCTACTGCCGAAGCAACTAGCTCTCACTGACGAGAACGCATGGAGCAGACCACGTGGTGACTTGAGGCGTTATTCCGTTCTCTATGATCATGGCACAATGATACACTTTGCAACTCGCTTTCGTTACTGGGCACCTCCCCATCCAAGTTCAGCTCTTTATTCGTTGTATCTTTATTTTATTTGTTCTAGTCGTCGTCATCTTGTGTTGTTGCTCTTCTGTTTCCTTGTTGTGTGAGTATTCTTGTTACGTGTATTATTATGTCTTCTTCTACATGTGTTGCATTTATAGTTGCTGTAGTTGGTGTGTTGGTAGCCTTTTTTGAAGGTTTTAATTGCTTTGGGTGGACAGGATACTAAATATAGCGGTATGTATAAGACATAATTATTTTAACATACATGACCGTCCGTATATAAAGGTTGTCTCAGGAGAAATGGTCAGTATTCAGAGATATGACAGTAACCATCATTTGAAGCAAAAGACTAAATACCGACATATGCCCTATTCGAAATGGTTTTTGAGGTAGTACATATTTTTCTTGAATAACACGAAATCCACGGCCTTGTTGTAGTATAAGATTAAACCACATTAAATTTCCTTGAAAAAGGTCCTATACTTCTTTTCTTAAGGGCTTACAGGTAGAGTGAAGAGAGCGAGAGAATACGGAAAATCTTGCGCAATGTTCATGCATTGACTTGTAGGTTAAGCAGTTTGTGGTAGTTTGCCGACTTGATAGACCACGTGTCCTACATCAAATTATTCGTCTCGACTTCATGTAAACTACAATGGTACGTTGTAAACTGTAACAATACACTGAAAAATCAAGAAATAAAGTAACAATGTACATTAAATAGTTCTGTCTCGGAAACCGTTCAGAATAATGCATATGTCCACATGAAGTTTTTTGCTTCAAACGATCATTGATGTCATATCCCTGAATACTGACAGCCTGCATATTACGTTTAATTTTTTATTTATTTATTTAACTTGAACAGACGAATGCCTTCAGGAGTCCTCTTACATCATACCAGAGATTTATATGTGATTACAAAACTTATTAAGATCATATTTACTTAAAAAATCATAATATTTATAATACGATATCTCTTCTTCTATTTGCCTGTTACACCCTCTTGGTTGAAATTGTTGATTTTTCTCAGTCTTCTGTTCACTGGGTAATAATTATCACAAATTTTGATAATCTGTCTTCTTTCATTCTTGTGACACAATTCTTCCAGTTGTTTCTGTATTCTTTGATCTGCTCATTTATGTTTTTCACCCTCAGCTTTTTTCTGATGTCTACATTCACTATCCAGTCAGACAGAATGTACACAGCTACTCTTCTTAGCAATCGGATATTCTGATGGGAACGAGTGCTTCTGCTGTGATGTACAAAAATGTTCAAATGTGTGTGAAATCTTATGGGACTTAACTGCTAAGGTCATCAGTCCCTAAGCTTACACACTACTTAACCTAAATTATCCTAAGGACAAACACACACACCCATGCCCGAGGGAGGACTCGAACCTCCGCCGGGATCAGCCGCACAGTCCATGACTGCAGCGCCTAGACCGCTCGGCTAATCCTGCGCGGCTGTGATGTACAGGAAAGAGCTGTAAGATCTAGGGAGCAGTAGTTATTCTGATCAGTATTGGGTCAACAATAAACTTGATCATTTCGAATGCGACGCCAAAATGCTAGCATTTGTCCGGTCATGAAAGAATTTTTCGCTACTGCTATAATTTACCCCCGCAAAATAATCAGTAAGTCTATGTTTTGTTTATAGTTCCATGAAGGTTATCGCTAAAGTCAAGTACTGGTTTTATTCGTTGGTTGGGACAATGGGATCAACTGCAGCTTCTACATTGCCTACTCTTCCCTACATCACAGAAACTTTTCCATAGAGCAGCCTCGCATATTATCAGGCTTGCCTTTACGAGTTTCTTAATAACTATAACCGTTTCAGACTATTCCTCATAATTTACAAACTTCACACGATTGCGGGTATACGTTTAGTAGATCACAACGTACTAGATTCTACTCTATAACTTCTGATTACAGATTGTGCTGCATGTATATTTGTTCTCGCCTTAACTTTTCACAATTTAAAATCCCTATGTTAATAGTAAATATTTTAATTTAACCATATACTATCCAGTGCAGCAGAACAACATTTCATCCACATTGCTTTCGTCTAGAAGAATTACAAGAGATTATCGGTACAATTTTCGGAAAATGTAAGAAAAAGGAAAATGCCGCTACTATAAGCAGATAATTTCCTTAGCTTGTGGCTCATCATCAAATCTGAAGGGACATCTATAATCGAAGCATCCTGCAGTGCCTCTGGAACGATGTGACTCAGTAAGCCGATGAAGATCGCCATCAAATGACGCAGAAATTCGAGGAATCATTTGTCGTGAACCGTCATCACTGACGTCTGCTTCCACCTCGTATGAAGGTATCCCACTAGAAAGACTAATTAAGTCTTAAGCTGTATCCAGCCCATCAGTGTCCTCAGATTCTGGATCAAGACCTGATTTATTTCCTGCTTTGGCGCTCTAATCCTCAACTGCTTTTCATTTACAACAACCAATAAGTATTTTTTTTAATATTATGAAGCTGCTGACATTAAATGGAAATATGGCATTAGATATACAGCTTTGAAAACTGATTTATAGAGAATACCATCCTTTCTCTATAGTTGAAAATACAGCATTAAGTGTGTAAGTTTATATATATATATATATATATATATATATATATATATATATATATATACTTTGCCCAAATAATAATTAACCAAGTCGAAAAACCTTGTCAAACTCTCTAATGCCCAGATTGCATCATAGGTTATTTGATCATCATCATCATCTTGGACAGTTTCCAGCCACTGGCTGGGTCTGTCGGGAACACAAGCCTCTCCATCGTGTTCTGTCTTTCCACCATTCCCCCTCTTCCACCTTCGTCCAGTTCTCTCCTCTTCTCGTCACACATTCCTTCACTCCCTTCACCCATCTATCTCTTGGTCTTCCCCTGGGCCTCTTCCCCTCCAGTTGCAGATCAAACATCCTCTTTGGAATTCTTCCCTCATCCATTCTCTTCATGTGTCCATACCACTGCAGTCTTGATTTCTCTATCCTGTCCTGTACTGGTTCCTCCTTTAGTCTTTCCCTCACATACACATTTCGCAATCTGTCTCGTCTTGTTACACTCAACCTGCTCCTCTGGAACTTCATTTCACTAGCTTGTATTCTACTTTTGTCGCTTTTGTGCATTACCCATGTCTCACTTCCGTATGCCAATATGGGGACAAAGTAGGTTCGGTATATAATTCCCTTGGATTTCTGTGGCACCTCCTTGCTCCAAATAAGCCCCCTAAATGCATTTGAAGAACTGCCCTGCTTTTCTGCACCTTTCATTTATTTCCATTGCGTTTCCCCCCTTACTTTCAATCATGCTTCCCAGGTACTTGACGTTCTCTACCACTTGTAGTTTTTCCCCTCCACAAGTTATATCCACATTCGGCCTATTCTTCTTCCTTTTGATTATTTGATAAAATTAAAAATGATTTGACCACCGCAAAGGTAGCCTGCCTTTCTTCTGAGGGGTGGATGAGTGTAAATAACATTAGTTATGTGCACTGACTGCACATTTCATAGATGAGAAGAGTGAACTTAATTCATACCTTTTCGAATGCTCACAATTCGAAGACAGACACATTGCATGCAACATCTCAAAATGAGTAAAGTCTGTTATTCCAAATAAAGTATTAATTTTAAAATCACTTCCATAACAACAGAAGATGCGTCAAATATGAAATTAATTGCAGGCTTCTGAAACTTCCGCATATCCCAAGCTTGACACAATCTTTAAACCTCAGTCAGCAACACGCAATTCAGAAGTCCCTACAGAAAACCACTGCCGATGTCAAATGAGTTGTTATCATCCTTAGGGAGAGACCCTTTGCTTTAAGCGAAGTTGCTGAAATGCAAGAAAATTAAATAAAAACAAGACCAACTGAAACAAGATGTCCCAACCCTATATAACTCTACTTACGAAATGTTGCAAAGATTTTTTTAAATTAAGAGCCCATAATTTATTTCCTCGCTATTTTAGGTGGAAAATCGATCACTTTAAACTTATAAGGTATAGACAGAGAGATAATGCAACAGGCTTTAAGGATTTTGAAAGTTTTCGATGAGGTAATCAAAGCGGAGTCCTCAGAGAAAACAGTCTCACTTTTAAAAATGAAAATCTTTCCAAGATTAAATGAAACAGCAACTAAAATCTTTTAAAGTCAAAAATAAAGAATATCCTCAAGGAATAGTCATTGGTTGATAATTTGCGGTTTGGTGTTATCTTTAGCAAGAAATTGATTAGGCAGGCAATTTTACTGGGTCCCCGATTCAAAAGCAAGGATTTTCTGACGACAAAACATTTCAGTACTGCTAAGTGAAGGATATTGCATAAATGAAAGCGCTGTCTGTTAAACAAGGAAAAAACAGGGCTAATTTCTAAACCAGTTACCAATGTAACCTATGAGACTTCTTCATCTGCAGCAGTTCAATGAAACTCTCAATCAGCTTCAAGGCAGTGACGACCCAGAAAGTGAAGCAATTGTCGAACTGCACAAATATTTATTGGAGGGATATTTGCCTAGAAACAGCAATCCCTTAAACTGGAGGGAAACAAGAAAATTGCTGTGACCAGCGCTATATCAACTGATTCTAAAATTATTATGTATCATAGCAACATCAGCGGCCTGCGAATGAACATTTTCAAAAGTAGGACAAATGTTCAATAAGAAGAGAAAGAGACTCACATCGACTGAAATGCGTAAAATTTTATGTATAAAAGACAATATCGATTAATTTTTCCTTTATGGTAACATATACAGTAATACTGACTTACGTGATGACTGCAGATACACTTCAATCACAGTTGTGAAAATTTTTGTATTTTTTTCCAATAAATATATCAAAGTATAACAAGAATCAGTGTTCATGCTTAAAACTTTTCTACATGATTAAAATTATTTAGAAATTTTTTTGTAATGTTTATAATTTTTACAGCAGATAAAGTTCAAAACTTTTTTATCTGAAAATTACTAGGGACATAATACAAAATTGTTACTCTTTTTATACGTTCTTTCAAAATAAGACCAAATCAGATAAAAATACAGGTTTAGTGATCTGAATTAAAAAGGCAAAGTATCTTCCTTTTACTTACTTTTGTGAGTGAATGGTGAGTGCTGAGTCATGACAAGGAGCTGGTTCATTTCAGTGAGTGACCAGTTCTGATCCAATCTCTGAAAAGAACAGTTTTCCTCCATGCAGAAAAGCATGCTTCAGATATTGGTCTATGAAATAACTTTAAATGCCTTTAATCCTGCAATGTCACAGCAAGCGCTAAGAGGGGTGGATTACCATTGCTCCTTGCACAAACACACTACTGTTTTCATTATCATGTCAGAGTGTTAAAAATAAATATTTTTACCACAATTTATTTTTTAATGCCTAGTTGCATTGTGGAAAAACGAGATCTGCTTAACCTGTTTCTTCTCCAGTGCACAAACTTGCAAAGAGAGATTGGGGAAATATCTCGAGGAGGACCATTTTTCCTGAAAAATGCGTGTTGTAAACAGAGTAGTGCCTACTAATCATATTTTTGCTGCTGACTCAGCAGGAAGTTTCGGGTAGGAAAGAAGGAGGATTCCAAAAGAAGCTTTCAGTTGATTATTAACCATTGAAGAGTGAACATAATCATCGTAATTACTGTCTTCAGAAAAAAATATATAGTACAATAAGAATATATGCATATATACACTCCTGGAAATTGAAATAAGAACACCGTGAATTCATTGTCCCAGGAAGGGGAAACTTTATTGACACATTCCTGGGGTCAGATACATCACATGATCACACTGACAGAACCACAGGCACATAGACACAGGCAACAGAGCATGCACAATGTCGGCACTAGTACAGTGTATATCCACCTTTCGCAGCAATGCAGGCTGCTATTCTCCCATGGAGACGATCGTAGAGATGCTGGATGTAGTCCTGTGGAACGGCTTGCCATGCCATTTCCACCTGGCGCCTCAGTTGGACCAGCGTTCGTGCTGGACGTGCAGACCGCGTGAGACGACGCTTCATCCAGTCCCAAACATGCTCAATGGGGGACAGATCCGGAGATCTTGCTGGCCAGGGTAGTTGACTTACACCTTCTAGAGCACGTTGGGTGGCACGGGATACATGCGGACGTGCATTGTCCTGTTGGAACAGCAAGTTCCCTTGCCGGTCTAGGAATGGTAGAACGATGGGTTCGATGGCGGTTTGGATGTACCGTGCACTATTCAGTGTCCCCTCGACGATCAACAGTGGTGTACGGCCAGTGTAGGAGATCGCTCCCCACACCATGATGCCGGGTGTTGGCCCTGTGTGCCTCGGTCGTATGCAGTCCTGATTGTGGCGCTCACCTGCACGGCGCCAAACACGTATACGACCATCATTGGCACCAAGGCAGAAGCGACTCTCATCGCTGAAGACGACACGTCTCCATTCGTCCCTCCATTCACGCCTGTCGCGACACCACTGGAGGCGGGCTGCTTGATGTTGGGGCGTGAGCGGAAGACGGCCTAACGGTGTGCGGGACCGTAGCCCAGCTTCATGGAGACGGTTGCGAATGGTCCTCGCCGATACCCCAGGAGCAACAGTGTCCCTAATTTGCTGGGAAGTGGCGGTGCGGTCCCCTACGGCACTGCGTAGGATCCTACGGTCTTGGCGTGGATCCGTGCGTCGCTGCGGTCCGGTCCCAGGTCGACGGGCACGTGCACCTTCCGCCGACCACTGGCGACAACATCGATGTACTGTGGAGACCTCACGCCCCACGTGTTGAGCAATTCGGCGGTACGTCCACCCGGCCTCCCGCATGCCCACTATACGCCCGCGCTCAAAGTCCGTCAACTGCACATACGGTTCACGTCCACGCTGTCGCGGCATGCTACCAGTGTTAGAGACTGCGATGGAGCTCCGTATGCCACGGCAAACTGGCTGACACTG
Organism: Schistocerca serialis cubense; assembly: GCF_023864345.2. NCBI lineage: Eukaryota > Metazoa > Arthropoda > Insecta > Orthoptera > Acrididae > Schistocerca > Schistocerca serialis. The sequence goes on from NC_064641.1 coordinate 293,037,666, forward strand.
ACGGCGGCGGTGCACAAATGCTGCGCAGCTAGCGCCATTCGACGGCCAACACCGCGGTTCCTGGTGTGTCCGCTGTGCCGTGCGTGTGATCATTGCTTGTACAGCCCTCTCGCAGTGTTCGGAGCAAGTATGATGGGTCTGACACACCGGTGTTAATGTGTTCTTTTTTCCATTTCCAGGAGTGTATAAATACATATTTTCTTATCAATTACTTGCTATAATTCAAGAAAACAGGAAGTCCATATCATTGAACTTGAAGAGTCTGGGGAGCGCAGTAGGCACTGTAAGGCTATCGATGTTGGAGAAAGGACGACGGCATCCAATATTGAGAAGAATGCTTATCAAAATGGGTATTGTGGTAGACAGAATAACACAGGCACAGTCGATATAGGAAATACTCTTACATAATTTTTGTATAAAAAATGTCGTTCTCTATTCACAAAATGTCATGCAGTGAAATAATAA